>NW_017280250.1:0-124940 GCF_001594065.2 Cyphomyrmex costatus | reverse complement strand
GGGGGGGGGTGGGGGGAGAGGGAGAAGGCAGAATCTTTAGAAACTTTTCAGTCGAAAAGATGGATGCAGGAAGGGGAAAGGGTTGTGCTGATGATGCATAAATTAGGTGGGCTAATGGGCCGAGGTCGTCGCTGGAGATACCGTCTGAGAAAAGACCGGGGAAAATATTAATGCTCCAGGCTCTGACTAGCTGGTTGGCTGGCTCGTCTGCGGACGTCCGCACATTTTCGGGGGGCGGACGCTCGTAATTACACTCCTTCGTGCTCTTTTTTTCGCGATCGGCTATCAGCCGAATCGTCGTCGGGAGATCCATAGAATTACGGCAATAATCTTTTTGGAAAACTTGTGGCTTCGATTTTCGTTGAATCACGAAATTCTCGAAACTTCGAAAAAATGATGGTATCTAAAAAAATAGTATTGAAACAATACATGTCAAATGAATAGTTATTAGAATATATTATTGTTAAAAAATTTCCAGTCCCTTTTAATACTTCTGAAGATAACGACTTGTCCACGTACAGTGTATTTAGCATTCTCATTTCATCAATGAACAGCACCTGTTCTTTATTATTTATGTATTATTAATAGACATCACTTATCATTTAATTACGCTGCCGAAATGAAATCTAACCTAACGATATTCTAGGATATTCCTCTTTCTTGCTGCGTGATCTAACAGTTCCGTTTCCATCAATAACTGATGATCCTCCTGACCCTTCATTAACCCCGATACATTAATTTCAATCCTTTTTTCCCCCCCTTGAACCTCTCTTTCACGCTCGCGCATATCTTACGTCCATATTTACATCGTCCGATAGGAATAAAACATGGAGCGCGAACCCCGCAGCGACCGGCGGTGATATATCCAACGTAATCACGACCGTACCAGGATTCAAGTCTGGTAGCCATCGTCCTACGAGATCACGTACACGCTCGAGTATGAGATGAGCGCCGAGAAAGGTCTACGAAGGCACTGCGAGCAATAATTCTGCGCCGCCTCCCCGCGCCGCCCGCCCTTGGACCCCCTCGGCGGGTACCAAGTGCCGATCTGACGTTGAACAACACCCTCGCCTCGGAAACGCTTCGTCGATCGCTCACGACGCTGCTTCTTGTTCTTTCATAGCGATTTACGAACGAATATTACGTGTCCGTCAATACACGGTGCTGAGTAAATACTGAACGAGCCGCCGATGTTAAGTACTATAAGTTAACAAGCGAGGTATTGATAAGATAGTAATTGAATAATATTTAACTAAGTGAGCATAATAACTTACTAACTGTTGATGTCATATCTATACAAACTATAATATACATAGAATATTTATTACAGATTTCTTTTATCATTTCAACTTTATTTATATAATAACAGATTGTCTTTATTATAGCTTTTCCTTTTCTAACATAAATTCGCAACGCGAGGTTATGGCTGGATTCTTATTTTCGTCTATCAACACGCACAGAAAAATACACACAGTATTTAAATATTAATTACTTGTATAGAGGGCCAGGCATGAAGTTAGTGCCTCTCTTTAAAACGCTAATAAATCTTTTCTCAAATGTTTATTTATAAATTAATCATAATTAAATTCATCAATCGAAAGATACTTGCATATAATCAAAATATGTCTTCTGGATATACAGAGTGATATGAAATTTAGTTGTCAATCTGGAAGAATCTTGGCTTTATTCTGTACGGCTAAGATTGGAACAGAAATTATATTTATCATATTTTATAAAAGAATCTCTCGGTATAACTATTGTCTGTTAAGCAAAAGTGTAACAGGAACAATGCCTGACTCAATGCCCTTTACATATTTATGTTTAAATTTTAATTTTCTCTGTGCCATTTAGGTTCTCTTATTATCATATTTTATAAATAATTACTTATTTCAAATATTTTAAAAGTTCATTACAAAAATTTATTCCAAATATTATGTTCCGAATTCTAAATTTAATATTTCGATCAAGATTATTAAATGAAAACAAATGCAAATTGCTTATTATATAAAGTCATTTTATGAATAAAATTTTATAATAACCGTAAAAAAAATAAATTTTTGTTTGTGGTACATAATGAGTTTTCTAAAATTTGTAATAAGTATGTTTCAAGACTATTATTAAGAAAATATTTTTTTTAAAGATAATTATTACTTAAAAGAAAAAAGTGTACTATAGTATCATATATATAAAAATATTTTATTTAAGCAATAGAATGATATTTTTTTATATGCAGAGGACCCTCGTTACGATAAACTGTCAAGACTCTTGAGCCCCTACGAACATGTAAAAAATGTTATCCAAAAGTGAAAGCAAAATTAATTAAACACCCTTGGGTCGAGTATTGATGTGATATATCGTTTGTAAAATAAATACGGCGGCCGAGCCGTTGACGAGTGAGCGTCGCGATGCATTGTGAAAGGCGAAAAATTTTTCCCAATAATGGCATCGGGGTCTGCCAATCAGAGACGGGATGTATACCGATCGCGGACGCAGAAAACCGCGCGGCCGATATCGGCATGCATATAGCAGTATAATGATACATATACAACGTACACACATATATGTATTCGTGCGCGCTCTTGGTCCTTAGATCCGCGTCTCTCTGCGCCCCGTAATTACCAGGGTCGGCCTTCACCGCGGCAATTTGTCAAGGCTGTAATAATCCTGGCGGACCTATGGCATTGTATACATATCGGCAGATGCCTCCCACCGAACCAGATAACATCGCGCCGGGCCGTTCGTCCGGCCGGCCAGTCGGGGCCCATTCTCTCTCTTCTGGGTACTATCGTCGAGGTCCCATGAAAACCATCCATTTCGAGTCCGCGGCTCACTATCATCGGCTCGGTTTTGACGCCCGTCTCTCAAATTAAAGCGAATCGACACGCGGATGGATACGCGCTGATATATATCGGGTGGTACTACAAATACTCCCTCTTTCTCTCTCTCTCTCTCTCTCTCTCTCTCTCTCTCTCTCTCTCTGCTTTTATCGTACTTTTTTCTCATCCTCGTTCCTCTTTTCTCACCAGAAATACGCGCATGGAGGGGACGATACGTTCCCACCTGTGTGACCGCAGCACTACGTAACACACGCGAGAGAAAGATTGCCGTACTGTAATTTATACGACTGACCCTCGTTACATCGCGATCCGTCATTCGCGATTATGAGGAAACGATGCTTCGCGAACTTTTAGCGACTGCGGAGGTGAGGAGGAAAGAAAGAAGGGAACAGGGTATTTATTATGAACTGCGAGGCTAGATTCCGGAGAAGGGAGAGGTCCCGAGAAAACACGGAAGCATCTCTGCACAGGTAACAAACGATGAGAAGCGTGATTAATACTGCAAGGTACGATACTTTGTTGTATAATATGTATTTTGAAGAAAGAGTATAACTGATCTTTCACTCTCTCGCTATACACAAGCACAAACACATAGACAGGTTATTCTGAAAATTGAATAAAGCGCTCTTGCAGAGTGACAAAGAAGTTTAAGTTTGAACGATCGTCAGTTCATTGACTGAAGAAAATCTTTCGAGGCAGAATTTTTGGTATTTAATAAGATAAAATCACATTCCAGAGTTTATTTATTTTTACAATATACGTTACACTATCCAAATAACAAACTGACGTTATTTGTTGCTTTGATGTCAAAATGAGATTAAAGACGTCATTTTGACGTCAAAATGATGACAAATAACACGAGCTTACTACTTGTGTGATTTGATAAACTTTGTGGCTAAATTTTTTTGTCACTCTGTATATTAATCCGTATATTTGTATATATCTAAGAAATTATTCACTTTTTTGATCGAATAGTTACTACGTATAACGAAGTTTCATGTCCGTTAAAGAGGTATTTCCGCTAATCAACAGCACAAATCATACCTGCAAGATTGTGGCATGTATCGCATTGGCGCAATATATGTAGCACGCTTATAAACATCGGAGGTTTTAGGAAGCGCGCAACACACGTTAAGTGCGCATAATGAGTTCGCCTTCGCGAGATCGCCCATGCGAGATCTCACCGTGGCGTTTCTCTCGACGCGCGTCGGAGACCTCAACCGTCGGTCTTTCCCAGAGTACGAGATCGAAGCGAGAGAGGAAGAGACCAGCCACGAAAACGACGCGTGTGTACATTAAGAGAAAGAAAAGGAAGAAGGGAAGATCGCTCGACGTGCTACAACGTGACTAGCCACATCTCTTCTCCCTCCCTATATCTTTTCTTCGTTTTTTCTTTCTCCCCCCCCCCCCCCCTCCCTCCTCTTCCTTTTTGTATACGAGGCGCTTCTAGCTGGATCTCGGTTAATGGTGCATGGCAGTTGCAGGGGCCAGTACGTCAGGTCGGTGCAACAGAGTGCGAGCATCCAGCTATCTTGATGAGATCTTGTTTTCCGTGGGATCCCCCGCGGTGAGCCACGATTCGTTCCCCGTGTTGCGCGTTCCCGTTCCATCGCCGGAAAATCACCGATGACTGCGTATAGCACGATGTCGGCGTGCAACACGTCGGCAACGACGAATGACAGGAAACGATCGCGGTGCATGCGAACGCGATCAACGAGAATATAGAAAGAACGAGGGAGAGGAAGAGAGTGAGAGAGAGAGAGAGAGAGAGAGAGAGAGAGATAGAGAGAGAGAGAGAGAGAGAGAGAGAGAGAGAGAGAGAGAGAGAGAGATGCAGCTATAATTACGCGCGCTATGGCGCATCAGTCGCTTTACGCCCGCGGCTTGCCTTAATTAATAATACAATTAACACGCGCCACGATCGCCGGGCCATTCCGTTTGAAAGTGAAAGTCCCCATCGCGTGTCTACTTTAAATTGTCGGGAATTTAAGCGAGATTCGATCTCTGCGTCTGCACTCAATTAGATTCTCGTATTTCGAAACGCGACGTGCGTCGCGTTTTTCATTTCTACTTATACGGACAACTCGTTTTGCGTGAGATACGCGCTTTTCGCAAAATCGCCTAAGCGCATCGTTAATTGTAAGACGCTAAGGTTCGCGGTACTTACTATCTTTCAGAAACTGTTGTAAATTAAAAATGCATGAATCTCGCTAAGTATATTTTCTTAAAACGAAATTATTAAGTCTTTGTGACTTGATGTTCATGACTGAAAGAAAAACTTTCGGTAAATGTCTATCTTAGGTAAACTTTATCCAGGAATGCACTCAGAAAACGCTCTAATCGATGTCTCGAAGGGACGAAGGCACGATTATGTGGCCCACTTGATTATACCCATATTGTCCTTCTAGGGGAACAACCAGTTTCTTTTTCTTCAACAGCAAAGGGTTCGTGCCCGTGGATCCTTTGCGGAAGATGTTACCGGCGGTAAAAATCTCCCGGACACATTCAACCCTAAAAACGGTCATCCGACAAAAAAATTGGAGAGATTTTACTACGTCCTAATTGGGATGACAGAGACGTCAATGGCGGTCACGATCAAAGAGACCGTAAATGTTGGTTACGGGTGTAAACTACGTATTTTAGTGTCACCGGGGGTTTTTCTAGGCTTCATAAGATACGCTGTTTATGGGGTTGTGTAACCCGCCCTCGTAAAGTAAAGGCGCGCATTAATAAATGAAGCGATTACACGCTGCGCGGCCGGCGCGTTACCTGTCTACTTTGCGAAATCAATTCCGCGCTTTTTTCTCTGCGCCACCCGATACGGCCGTCAGCGCGCGGTAATGAAACGGAAATACGCGACGTTATTTATGCTGTTGCACCTCGACGGAATTGACACTCACGCCGCTTGTGCAAACATTTACCTTAATAAATTAACAAACTAAAACCCAGGTTGCAGAAATATTTTCTTATCTAATCGCGCGCGCAATTAACAGCAAATTGATTCTGCACACGTTATTGCTCACAATTCATATATATATCAAGCTATTACAAAAACACATTTTTGCCGACTCTTGCTTTTCATTAGAGGAAAGTTGTCGCAAGAAATCAGGATATTATTAAACATATTAATATTATTAAAAATTTTAATCAAACTGAATCTCGAGGAATATGACTCATACGATTTACTTGATATTTCAGCAATTTGATTTAATTAAATAAATAAGTCCGCCAGTAAATAAAATCTAATCGACCATGTTAGCGTTCGATTTAAATTTTTTAGTGAACTCTTCTTAGAGGAGAATTCACTTTCTCTATTAAAATAAATAATTTAGAATGATAAAAAAATAAGTATATTATTTTTAGAAAATAAATTATTATTATTATCGTACTTATGTTTATATCTATCATATTTGATTATTTTATTATATTTCTTCTTACCTCAAAGTGTGACAATTTTTATGCCACTGTAATGACTTTCCCGTACTGTAAAGATTAAGGATTTATTTTCGAAGAACACAATTTCCCGTGTTCTATGGGAAACATCTTCCTGACATTCTGATTCTCCGTAATGTTCTTTGTTTACCATAACGTTAATGGAAAGAGGGATATCATTAGATGATATAATTATCAATACATCAACGCTGTTATTACTGATACACCCGTTACTTCGTTTTTATATCGCGTTGTGCGCTCGTCGCTGTACAGGTGCCAGCGCGCACCAGGAATACTAATAAGATCGTTTACATCATATTCAGCTTCGTATTGTTGTGCGGAGTGTGTGATCAGCCGAGATTAAGCTCGATAATTAGATATACTCGAGAGATCGGATCGCGGAGTAATTACAATAACTGCGTCTCGGCCTTAATTAATCTTGATGAAAATTCTCTTATCGCCGCTATAGCCGCCGCTGTCAGCACCGATCTTACAACCTGCGGTATCTGTTACAGCGCGACGCCGTTATTCCAGTAATATTACACGCGCTCGATAATAGACATCGTTCTATTTAACGTACAGCTATATCCCATTGTTAGACGCATGCATCAGAAAAACATATACACTTAACTCTACGCACTTAACTCTCCGTAAATGCATTGAAAAATTGATTTAACAGAACGTTAACGTTCCTCTTCGATTTAGAAAGTTCCTTTCGAGAGATACATTATTTCGTCGTGAACGAGTTCGCCGGCGAAAATCAGTTCTACGGGGGCACTATATATTTCTCGAGGCGACGTTTTATATGATCGTAAAGGCTTAGCAACGACTAACCCCGCTGTTGTCGCAAGCCGACTTGAACGGGCAAGTATTTTCTTCCTTGTAATTAGAAATTTATGCACTAGTTCGCGGATATGTTATTCAAATGTGACACCGCCACTTGGGCCGGGTTCGAGTCGCTTCTCGCTCCGTAATAATATGCGATATTTATGCTCGCGACGATGTACGCTATTAATTATCACCCTAACGAGGCACAGAGGACAAGCGCGACTACGTGTTACACGTTAAAAATCTACCTCTCCATTCGATTATGTCCTTCCCTTGCCGCGTTTCAGATTGTTCCACACCCGGGGAATAAATTCTCCTGACTGAAGACACGATATTTAGATTTCGTCGTAATATACATTCTTAATAAACAGCAATATATATTGATTGTGAAAGAAAAATTGGTTGTATTTACTGTAATTTGTAATCATTTTCTATGTCAACTAAACATATTTTTGGTAGTATTATAAATATAATTATTATTGCTAATATTACAGCAGTAATAATTATATGAAGATTGTAAGATGTTTCTAATCATAATTATTTATATAATTATAATTATTACATTACTATACAATTATAAATTCTCGCGAATTATTTATATTGCATAGCAAAATTTCTTGTTATTGAATTTATTGTTACATGTATAATATATCATAAAGGGACAGAACGTAAATTTAAAAAATCTGAACTAATAAATAATTTAACTACAGAATTCAACATTCGAATTCCTAACAAATTTAAAGTATTTGCAGTTCTTAAAAATACCTTAATTTAGCATCGTACACATCGAATTCTATCGCGTCTCAATCCCGATATTCATCACATGATTGGATCGGCACGTAAGATATGGCGAGCTCATAACGCCAGCCAAAGAGGAACGAAGAAGCTTCTCGTTTACGATCGATCTCGCTCCTGTCGCGCGAGGACTCTCCCGCGAAAGGAACGCGGGACGCCGAGATCACCGGTGGAGCAGCTGCCGGGATCGTAAAACCTAATCAAGAGTCCCACGCGGGCGAGCGCGGCTCGATCTTTCGAAGTCGTGTCTTTTAATAAACCCCGGGATCTCTCCGAGATAGCGAGACTGGGCGCCGGCGAGACAACGGGGGGTGTTCCGGCGTGGTATATATAGGGGGAAGAGTAAAAACACCGGCGAGAGAGTTAGCCACCCTCGTATCCTCGATCCTTTCTCTTTCGGCAACCCCCATCGAGAGAACTAACTTCTTGACACCGGGTCGACCGGGGAGACCAGATAACGATCCTCGACTGACGTATGCGTGCCGCGCGAGCGTTTGTTACGCGGCGCGATTAACGACGCGAGCTTTCATTACGTCGGCGGTCTGACGTAGATTTCATTAACGCGATTTACAAGAGCTCCAAATAACGCGCTGCGCGTCGTGGAAGAAACGAGGAACAGGGAAAAAAGAACTTTCTGAGGGAATATAAAATGAGGTAATTTTAACTTTGGAATTTATGAAAATGCTTCTCAATTAAATCGTTGCCTTTCTCTGCGAACGTTTAATAGAGGTAAGGAGAAGTAATTTCTTGATTTGCGACGAGATAATCTTACAATGAACACATTTATGCTTACATGAAAAGAACGGTTAAGTTAAAGTATCAAAAAATTTAGTTTTATACAGATGTGGAAATAATTTTATTTGAACTATCGAAATAATTATGCAGGACGTTTAAACTTGTCGGTAGAATATTAAAACTTTTGCAGCATCGCCACTAACGTTTATGTGTTCTACTAATTATTGTAACGATTGAAACTAAATTTATTCTCAAATCTACACTGAAAAAAAATGGTCTCATTGAAATACCATGGTAATATTCTGATAGAAAATAGATGCGAATCTGAATTTTCTGGAATTAAATCAACTAGAATTTTGATTGATATTAATCTGATAAAAATAAAAATTCTAGTAGATTTTACCAAAAATATTATATTAATTCCAGAAGAGAGTTTAACTAAAATTCTAATTTTAATTAGAAGATCCTGATTCGTCCACTTTGAACGAGAAATTTTTTCAGCGATACATCTAGCTGGATTTTTAGATATACTTTAGCAAATCAACTCTCTCTCCGTGTACGAAAAGATATTAACCTTCGCATAGACGAATCGTTTTTGCGACTTAAGGATCTGTGCACCTTGCGTAAACACGCTGTCTTACCGCGAACACCGTGCAAATTGTGTTTCTCACCTCCCGCTGGAAAAGAGAACGATCCTCTCTTTCTCGAGGCACACCTCGCCGTGAAATCCGAACGAACATTCGAAGCGCCGCGCGGCGTGTGGGCAGGGTGTTTCCCTTGCATATACGACGCCAATATATACGATTTCGCGTCTAAATCAGCCTTTCTATCTCGCAGCGACGGCCGATAATGGTCGAGCGAACCGCGGCAGCGCGGCCCGTTGATGATTATGGAAACGCGCTTCTCCCCTCCCCCCCGCGTTCGCAACTTTTTCTCCTCGCCTTTCGCGCATTGTCGATCCATCGGATAGGGAGAGAGATACTCGAACGTTGTCTTCGAGATCCGGTCTTTCGACCTTTTTCTTCGCGCGTTCCCACGCGCGAGATCGCGCTCGTAAGAGAGAGAAAGAAAGAGAGAGAGAGAGAGAAGAGCGATTTCGCTGCGTCCCGCTGAAATGCATTGTCCATTCGAAAATCGCACGGAGGGCGGCGATACATCGCCGGCGGTCGTGGCGTACGAGTATCGACGCCAAGTATCGACGTCGAAGAAGTCGACGAAGCGGCGCGCGTTCACGCGCGCTCGCGTGAAGGAAGGAGATCGGTATCTTCACGCTGCGTGGCCGCGTGTTGCGAGAGATGGAACGTCGACGGCTTGACAAATTGCCCCCTGATTCGCGTTTTCGCTAAAATCAATCACTCCGCCGTTAGCGTGTCACCTTTGCACTCGACGGCGCGCCGTAATTGCCAGATTCTCCGCCGTAATTGCGACCGCGCGCTGCATCATCAGCATAAAATTTTGCGATGATGCGCCCGCGCGTACTTTAGCCTGATCTTGAGCGCCTGAAAGTCGCTCGGCGATCGATCGATCGACCCTTCGCACTGGTCAATAAGTGTCAGCATAAATTTTTCACAATCCTTCGATATATTGATTAATTTTCAGCCACAAAAACAAAAGGTTTTGCTGAAGTAGATGAAATTATTTAGTTAGATACTTTTGTTAATTATTTAGCCAAATAATTTTGTTGAGTCGTTAAAAGATTTATACTGTTAAATTTGTAATGCCTCCTCAACTTGTTATTTTTAATCACTTCTATCATATAAGTCGCCACTATTCCTACTCGATACGTCATTAATTTAACTAAAACAATGATGGCTATAATTACTTGAGTGATACAAAAAATGTCTTATATTATATAGCTTTGAAAATTAGATGTCGGTTTCATCGCGATCAAGTTTGAACAGTGCAACATTCGTAAAACTGTTCCTCGATTCTGTTATATTTTCTATTTATAATGCTTTATATGCCGTATAATATGAAAAATATTTGCCAAATCAAGAAATATTCGTATAAAATGTACGTTAAAATACACAGGCGAAATACACACAACGCGATGTATAAAATTATAAATAGAATTCTACTCTGGAATCTGGCGTAAATTATACGCCATTTAAAATGGATTTTATTCCATTAAATTTCCATTGAGAAGTGTACAAAATATGAAACGAATATTGTCCTGTGACTATCACAGTTTTATTCGATTTCTATCTAAATATCTATATCGGGTGATTTATTCAAAAAAAGAGTCGATTGTATTCAGTTTGAAATCGTCGTTTCTCCCCGTGATCTTCGATATCGATTCCTATATTCTCGCCATTCGAGAACCGACGAAATTAATTACGCTCTCGCGGTGTCTATGCCGAGTTTCGAAAGGAAGTCTTGAGCGGGAGAGGAGATGCGGCTCCCATTTCTTGCTGACGCATCGCAGCATGTGTATGGGTGCGGTGTCGAGTGTATACCCAGCAGCATCGTCTCTCGCAGCAGCACACCTTCTCTCTTCTCTCCGGTACATCGAGAAACAGGGGCCGGGGGAAAGGAGAGAAATCAGGACCAGCGGTCTAATAAAAAGATATAGGAACGATAATGCAGTCTCCAGAAGGTCCTTTGGAAGCACAATGGGGTGTATCATGGCTGGGATGACACGGCCGTTTCTGTCAATGGCTACCCACAGGCGTCGCATTGTGCCTTAAGGTCTCTATATCCCCCTGCCCGTCCCCCGAGACTCGCGAGCGAGTCGCGCGTCATCCTGCGAAACTCCTCCCCGGGCGGTAAGAGTCGCCGGAGGTGCTATCGAATTATTTTCTTCCGGCTGGCGATCGAAAGCGATCTCCAATAAATCTCTCTTACTTAAATCCTTTACGGTGAGTCGTTTCGCTTGCGTTTCAATCTAAAAAAATATTGTCATCAATGGTACTTCTTAAATATTGAATATACATGATTATTGACTGAGATTCCAATTTTCACCAAAGCCGTATAAAGCTGTATGTGGTGTAAATCAAACATTGGGCAATATCGATCGTTTAGGGACTACTTCGACGAAAATTGCATGTCGATCTAACTGTGATTAACTTAACAATTAATCACATATTCGAAAACAAGTAATCCATAATCGATATAATCGCCGAATATCTAACAAAAATTTCATACAAGTATACATACATAATTTCTATTGAAACCATTGCATACGATAAATGAAATTAAAATGAAATTGAATTAAACATACACATATAATTTTTTCTCTTATCAGTTAGTAATGTAAGAAATATATATTGATGATAAAGAAAAGTCGTTGATCCAAACGTTTCTCTGTTTTCGCATCAGGACGATGACACGGAAACAAAAGATAAAAGGTCATACTATGCGGAGTGATTCGATCTTTCCTAGGACTCCCTAGGGATCTCCGGAGTATTCGATGACAGCCAAACAAAAGGCTGTCGAGGGCCTCTTGCGCTACAGTGTTTTTCAAAATTCATAACGGCAGACCTCGATTATCCTTGAGCATGCGGGGGGTCTTTCACATAGACTTGAGATCGTGCTACGCTAGTTTCCTTCATATACAAGCGATTTTCCAGAAGAATACAATATTCGGCTAATTCTTTTGTCCATTTCGTTAGCTCGTTACTCGCGCGAGAGGATTCCAAAAGAGATATCAGAATGTGCCTTGTAATTCGAAAGTTTACCTTCGCGGATTACCTCAGTAATTTTATGCATGCTTTACATAATTCGTTTCACTGCCGAGTTTCAGGAACCGATTGACCAGAATGAGTAGTAAACGGATGATGTATATGTTATAGTATAGGTATAACACAATGTAAGGGAAGTGACCTGTAAAAGGGATACTGACATTCCTATCAAATCTAATAAAAATTAAAAAAAAGTTAAACCTATAATAAAAGAATACATCTAATAAAAATATTTTATCTTTATTCTAAACACGTCCAATTTATAATGTAACAATTAACCATGGCTTCACCGACTGAATGGAACGAAAATTAAATGGTTCATCAGTTAAGCTCCATAAATCCTTCGAGAGAGACTCCCATATAGCCTTCGTTTAGCTTCACACACGCGAGAATGGAACGCGTCCACTTTCCTAGATGGGATCTAGTAAAAAGATCAAGGGAAGATCGCAGGACGGAGACGGAGATGAAACCAGATGAAACTTATTGCGGGAAACGGCCGCAGCTCGAACGACTGTTTTTCCCATGAGCGCGGGGTCTGGTCTATGCGAGAGCAAATTGAAACGATAAGGCGGATATGGCGCGTCGGCACGCGATCGCGCAGGCGTACGAAATTGATACGAGCGAATAATAACTTTATCTCGTCGACGCTCGTCGATGCCGCGCCCGCCTTTGAATGGACCGATCAATTCGCTTCTAACGTCTTTTTAACCCAATTAATTAACAGGATCGCGGCGGGTGGGGCGGGACGTCGGCTAATGCGAAATACTTGTAGTTGACCGGCAGTGACGTCATCGGCACATCATCCGCGCCTCTCGTCCTTCCCCGGCGTGATCACACGCCGCTCCTCTCGCTTCCGCCGCTATAATAGATATTAATTGCCGCACGCGCGCTCGGCGATGCGCCGCCTCGATCGATGCGCGGGCTCTTATCGTTTTTGCGCCATGGGGCCTGACGATTGACGGGAGAACGCGAGTCTCGCGTTACGACTACAATAATAGGATCTTATACTTTACTTCGCCGTCGAAGATTCCTAAAAAGGCAACTATAAAATTTTATTTATTTGTCGTAATACTTAAATTCTTCCAAAATATTCCTCTCGCGTAATTTCTACTTACATAACTTACAAAAATAAATATTAAGTCTGATATTTTTTTTAACACTTCTATTATGCCTTAATAATCGATCGCAAAGGAAATTATTTTAAATTAAGATTTCTCATGCGTTGTTGGTTTTATCCTGAATATTTTCAAAAGGATAAAACGGCGGTACAGCAAACACGAAATCGACAAGGTTATAAACGTACCTGCCGAGGTATACAAGTCAGCCTGACTTATTTTTCTATGAAAGATTAGCTCCTGTTTTTGCTACATTGCTCAGGAACACCAGCGAAAGAGAATCCGTTTAGCGTTCACTCGGATAAACATACGCGATCGACCCGAGATCCGTGGATCCGGAAGAATTGACGGGGACACACAACGAGGTTGGTTTTCAGACAATTTCATGCGGTCGAAAACTCGCACGCTGATCTGACTGGGACAGAGTTAAACCTATTATTATCATAGCCCGTCCCCCGTAGTGAAAATGTCAAACGACCATCTCGGTTGATTCGTCATCAGGGAGAGGCGGGAGAGTCCGGTGGCGGTCACATCAAAGCTGAAACCCTCGTGGATCTTCCTCGCGCGACGTAGGACTCGCACGACAGGACACGTCTATCGCGTTTGTCAGACAACCTTGTCGTGTACCTACATCTTTTTTTTATCTTACATTTATCTTTATATGTGCCTGATCGTGTTCTCCTCATCACTTATGTGTGTGTGAGGTGTGGTTCAACCTGTTCGTGTCATTTACACAGAGCTCGGTCCAAGTCAAGTCGTCCGCACTGTTGATTGGCTCGCTTTTTGGGAAACAAGCGTGTCCGTGATACAAGTCCGTGTGGTTTTTAATCCTTCGTATCTCACAGGATTCTCCCGAGGACGAAGAGCAGGAAGAAGAAGTGAACGGCGAACCCGCGAAGCAAAAAGACCGAACGACCGACCGACCGATCGCGAGGAGAGCGATGAGCAAAACGAAGGAAGCGAAGAATGAGATGAAAGCGGAAGCCCCCGGAAGAGCAAAAACCGTTGATATGTGATGAATCGATGAATTCCATACGCGTCCATGTAGTACGAACGGCACTTGTTGAACCACGTGCGCACCAATATATCTAATAAATTATTAGTAATAGTCGTGACTATTTAAATAGATGTTTTAATGCGCATTAGATCATGTTTTTGCGATTGGAAAATTAATTATGTTACAGTATATATAAATATATATCTATATATACTTGTAATCAAATTTTAGTATAATGATCATAGTGGAGGTGCATGTGCTTTTATGACAGATCTCACTCTATTACTATGACTCATATAACTATATATAAAATTAGAAAAATTGTTAATTACTAAATTATCATTTTAATCTCTGAAAGATCAAAGTCACGAATACCGGATAAATAAGGATCATTTAACAAGTAACAAAATACTTCAGCCAATTTCCAATTTGCCCGTCACGATTTGAAAAGACATCCGCAACACACGAAACGCAAGTGGTCCCCGCTCGCGACCACAAAAAGATGCCATTTGCAGAACTCGCTGAAAGAACGTGATAAAAAAGCAGAGACGACTTCTTCCAAGAGAAGAATGATTTCGGGACGGACGGAGGCCGTAGAACCGAAAGATCGAAAAAGCCATCGACAGGCGGCAGAATCGATAGGAGCCACAGCACCAAGCATCAATCGTTGACTCATCCCATTTGGATCACAAAAGTACGTCGAATTGGGTCGCCCTGGGTCGCTCGTAGGACCCGAGTGTAAGGCCCCTCATCTCATCGAGCGAACAATTATTTTGCGGGTCCCTCTCTCCCACCCTCTCTATCTTTCTCTTTCTCGCTTATCTCCTATCCGGCTCCTTCAGTTCGAGACAGAATATATATCCCGCAGCGCGACGTCCACCGACGCGCGACAAGACAAATGGCCTCGTGACGGCGGCTACATTACGTTTCAAAACTGGCCTAATCGTCGGCTTTCCGGCGATGAGAAAGAGGGCCCGATATATAGAGCCGCGGGGCCATATACCTGCATCGGCAGACGCGGTGTGGCGCGGCGTGGCGCGGCGCAGCGCGATGCATTGTCTTTCCCGCGCTGCCGCAACGTCCTCTCTTTTTAAAGATTCATCGTCGGCACGCTTTCCAAACCGCAGAGCGATTTTCGAGCGTGGATTTGTAAACGAGCGCCGCTTTCTTATGATAGGGAGAGAGAGAGGGGGAGAGCACTGCGAAATGCTGCTAGCTATCGTTGAATTTTCGAGCGTGATCGAAATCGACGAAATCAACATTTCTCCAAATCTCCTCGGTGTTATATTATTTATATCGCCATCAATATTACCGCTTCGGTTTAATGTCTTCAATTAATCGCCCTCTTTGGCTTATAGTTTACGAGAGAACGGCGCGAGAACAATGGTGCGCTCGGGCAAACTATCGCCGATTTATTTCTCTATTCCGACGATGCTCCGTACTTATTCCAGCTGTAAAATTAATGATCAGCTCGTGTCGAAGCTGCGACCGCCTTGCGCAACGGGCCAACCGTGATTTGCGAAGAGATAATCGTACACCTGACGTCGAGTCGAGCCGAGCCGAACCGAGCGCAATAACCGCGCGAAGTTCTTCGCTTTGACCATAGAACCATGGAATGCTAATTATTATAATCGCGTATATAGCATACAGAGAAAAATGTTGCAAGTTATTGTTCATAATATTGCAAGCGATGTGAAAAAGATCTTAAAGACAATTGAATGTATAGGTATTATTTCACGAAAAAAGTGTACTACGCGATAGCCAGCTGATATTCTTCTGTATCCGAAATTTCAAAAGAATAAAAATTATTTTGCATATACACTTGCACGTGCTCTCGCGTTACACGTCCATTAAAGAATTAACCCCTTCGTAGCGCAATGCGAAAAAATAACCCTGGATTTCGCGAACCGACCTTCTCTCGCTGAAACGAAAGCCGACAGCAGCGGCTTTCCCGGTCGCTTTTTTTTCAACGAATTTTCCGCGAACTACCAGAACGATCGTCCTCGAGAGTAGCCGGAAATCGTCCTGTTATTCGTCGAACATTGTGCAAAAACGTGGAGGCGCGAAAAACCGATTGTAATCGCGCTGGGTCTACAGAGACCCCGCGGATTCGTTGCACCAACAATATGCGCTTGAAAAAAAAAAACAGCGATGCGAAAATCCTATGGGTATAGGAGTGTTTGATCGAATTATCGATGTTACAGACGGTATACAAAAAGAGGGACTATAAATCCGTTAGAGATTGAACCATATACAGAATGTTCAATACAGCGGACGTTTTCTCAGTCATAGATTCTTCAATTTGTCTTTCTATGCAATTTTATTAGTTAATTTTTTCATGGTCCATGAGACATCATGCCTTTGTTGCAAGTTCATAATTTCATCAAGCTTGACAGAAAGAAATTCCATTTTTGTTAAGATGGGACATATGTTCATTAATTTGGTAGTCATGTTATTTTTTTTATGTAGACAATTATGAAGAGTGTTATACATCAATTAAAATCGCCATAATTAACAACATATTGTATATTGTTGATTATTTTTTTATTTATTAATATTTGAGAACATTTTATTTAAATATGGTTTTGTTCTCAATTTTTTGAAAAAAGTAAGTAAAAAAACTAAATAAATATAAAATGGAATATAAAAACATATTAAGCAGGTTATTGTGATAGTATTTTAATAAAATAAAGATTTTAATTAATATAACCTATAACGTTTTTTCACGAATGTTCAATAGAATTGCATATATCTATTCCATAATGTCATATTTTCTTACCGCTGAAGTATAAGAATACCTCAGATTATTCTTGAATTAAAAAGCAATATTTCTCCAAATCTTTCTCCAATTCTATTTAATAAAATTACATGAAAAAAATTAACAGAATCATTTCGAGATTCAAACGTTTCGTCTTAAGAACATAATTTTATTTCCAAAAAAAGTTTATATACAAATAACAGTCTCCCGCCATTTAATTCACCATTCGATTACGTATGTACTCCATATATCAAAACACAGCGGTCAGACAAGCGATACCTTCGAGCGAGGCAATTTCTCGAGATCAGACGATCAAATCCAGTGAAATGTTTCCCGGCGTAGCACCCTCAGTCGTAAGGCGTGACGCGTTTTCAGTAAGAGTCGAGACTGCATTGTCCGCGCTATTCAACATCCGAGCGAAGATACATTGACCCACGCGAGGGAACACAACGGAGATATAGGGAGGACTTGCGTGAAGTATCACTAGCGTAGCTAAAGGAATAGAAACCTGTCGCAGGCTCACCCACAGTGTGTGAAAAGGGGAACGAACTGGGTGAACCATGCAAATTTCGGCAGGTCATCGGCGCCTACGAATCTTCTCGCATTGTCCCGGCGAAGCTGAAGAAGCACTAACTAAATTCCTACAGAGATCGTTGAGCAAATATTTTACGAACGGAGAGTCTCAAGATCGATGTTTATGCATCAATCAATGACACTTCAGAGCGAAGGAAAATCCTTCTGACTCGTTGAAAAATCGCTTTTTCGCTTTATTAGAGGATATTATGTTGGAAGTTATTTAAAAAGCGCGAAAATTGTGTAAAAACAGTTGAGCACCATAGAGGAAGACAAAACTGTCAATGTAATTTTTGTTAAATGCGTCTGGTACTGAAATGTACATCCATCATTGAAATGATCCAACTCTTGCACGCTGAATAATAGAGTTCATAAAAAGGCGATTACGCGTTCATAAAAAGCGTGAAAAAAAGCTAACGACGCCCGAAAAAGCCCGTCGAGTGCCCCATGCGGAGAACACGACCGTTCCACGTTCGGTAACAAATGATAGTTTTCATAATTAGCGGCTCCTTTTTTTCGTTTCCGAGCGACCGCCTCGCCGCCGCAACACAATCCGGATAGTGTCGAAGAGCAGCAGGTGCGCGGCAGCGTGCGATAATTCTGAAATATATAAATTCTTCCATAATACGACATCATCAGAATCGACGTTGAACATCCGAACAATTTACAATTGATTGTTATATTAATCAATTAACAATTGACTGTTACGAAATTGCCTATCGATCATCTGTTCATCGCTTTAGTTATTTTCAATGAAAGTAGAAGAGTTGCCGTACACTGATCGCCTAAATCATACATCATCAATATTTTATATTGCTTAAGCAATATTTAGTAACAAAAGTATAAAATAAATGAGTAATATGGATAAAAATTTAATAAGGTACGCCTTTTTTTAAACGTTAGTAGCATTTTAAAAAGTCAGGTATATTTGATATTAATTTTTGCTTAATGTATGTAATAATGTATCATGCACAATTTTATCATAAATTTTTGTATTTTCATAAAAGAAGGTTTAATATAAAATATTTTACATTCATTGCATATACATATTTTCAATTATTATACAAATTAAATCGGTACTTTTATAAAATCTATCAAATTTTTAAAATCGTACCATCACAAAATAAGATTGATAATTGACAGTAAATAAACTAATAATTTATGTGAATATAAATGTCAATTGGAAACATTAATTCAAGTCAGTTTATTTTATTTCAATGTCTGTGTCTTTTTATTATTATTATTATTATTTAATAATTATTAAATACTTGATCTTTTTTTAATAAGTTATTAAGTAAGTAATAGTTAATTAAATATACTTTAAATTTTTAAGTATTGATTACATATCGGTTAGTAACTAACTTCTTTTATCTATTTTATATTTTTAATTGGTATCATTTACAAATGTAATAAAAAATATCTTAAAAGTAATACGCATTCACTTTTTTCTACATTTCTTAGTAGTATATGAAAAGGCTGATTATGCTAAAAATTGAGTTAAATATTGATATGAAAATAATTTTGTTGAATTATCAGAATAATTATATGTAGGATGCTGATTGCTAGAATGTCAAAACTTTTTGCAGTATTGCTCCTTATGCTTGAGATTTCTATGGAATTATTTTGATGGCCCAATGAAATTATTTTCAGACTTGTACCTAGTTAAATACGTAGGTATTTTAGTAAAACCTTTCCATGAGCATAAACTCCAAGTTCAATCAGCACAGGTGGTACATTTGCGTAACAAAATATGCATTTTAAGTTCTACAATCCGAAGAAAGCAAAATTACAAATTAGAGAAGGAAGTAAAAGAGCATCATCGAAGCAAGATTGGCAGGAAACATGCAATGCAGATTTACATGACTGAAATACAACGTGAAAGAGATAACATTCTCCTCGTGGACACCTGGTAGATCTTTATCTGTCTCAGGGGGAGGGGGGAGGGATACAACGGTCACTTGTCGTGCCCGGTGTCTTTTACACGTTCGTGCGAACGATTGCGACAGGGTACGGTGGCCACAGTGGACCTTCATGGGGGTCCCTTCGGCGCGCCGGTATTGGTTAACCTTCTGCAAAACGGCGATCGAGTAGCACGATCGATCCCCGTTGCGCGAGGATCGTGTCAGGGCTGACTATGAGCCAACTTTTACGTAATAACCGACGTCTTGTTCCAGCGAACTGTTGCGAAATGGCGTCCGCGCGGCAGAAGATATAAAGTCTCACGCGAGGACGAAAAGGCAATTTATTGAGACCCGTCGATGCGTAAGCGAAACTTCGATATTCGATTATGCCTTCAGTAGGTCAGTGATCGTCGCATCGCGAATAATGGCTTTTTGTTGTGAAAAGTTCACGTTGACGTCTTCCTCAATTTTGAATAAATATCACAAAATTTACATCAGACGAGGTTCCCTACCTCGTAGATATAAAGATGAAACGCGCGAGAGAAAGCGAGGGAGAGAATTTCAATTGTTGGACACCTACTTTTCTCACTCTTCTCCTTTTCCTGCCTGGGACTTTATACGAATACTCGAAAAAATTGAGACGAGAATAGAAGAAAGATACCTAAAGACGAAGGAGAATTTGATATAGCCGAAGGAAGTCCGCGATGCTGAGATTACGCAAACTCCATCCGTGTAATTTCCCTAACAACGTAATAAGTGACTTCTTGCTTACTTTACGCGAACGGTATAATCTTCGGCCACCCGCCGCCAAGGGACGAATGGCGTCGGATTGAAAGTGTCATTATAAACATGGCCATAAATCACAATAGCGTTGGCATTCGACCGCAAACCTCCAGTTTGAAACGCGATGTCCCTTTTAGCTGGAAATCGCGTGTTGTTCTCTTAAACTCTTAAGTTTTTGAGAAATATAAAAGCATCCTTATATATACTCTTATATATATATTTCCTTACACATTCTAATATATTATTTCTTATATATTAAAACTATATTTTTTAAATTAATATTAAGTTTTAAACTATTCGGGTGAAAAAATCGTTTGCCATTGAAGATTAATTTTAACACTTCCGAAAAATTAAGTAAAATAAAGAGTCGCACACTGAACGACAGAAGAGGAGTCAGTCGGAGGAATGGAAATTATTCGATATCCGCGACGACGGGAGTTCATGGATGGGATCGGCATCGCGAATGCTGGCGACGCCGTTTGTATAACACTGTAAACAAGTGTTCGACAAGGTTACAGGGCGCGAGTAAATGGTATGTAAACCGTGTGCTGACTTCACCCTTGGCCTCTACCATCCCGACCAAGTATCCTTCTCTCTTTCTCTTTCTCTCGCTCGCTCTTACACTCCTCGCACTCCGCAAACTCCATTAAAACATTATCCACGTGCCGATGCGCTCGGAAAATCAGACGCGACTATCCAGCTTCCGCGGCGTATTGATATTACATCCCACTATGGACGTCCTCGTGCAGTTATACATATATATATATATATATGTATATATACATATATGTACACACATCCACGAGTACGTACAAACTCGAATCTCCATTCCGTGGTCGGGTGCGCCCGGGATCGACCGACCTGGCTTTTGGTTTTCGAAAAGGGTCGAAAGCCGCCCCTGTAAACACCGCAGGATGTACATCTGTTTAAAAAAAAAAAAAAAAACTGTCGATAGACTCGTGGTAGTGTGAGCTTTCCGTTGGCGAAAATGTCGAAGGGCATTCGCCAGGGGCATCGGTTTCTCGAGTAGTTGGGGAAATACCAGGAGCATTCATATCGACAGTGTAATCGTGTTTGTCTGGGAAGAGATTTTACTCAAGAGCGAGCGTATCTCAACGATCACGATATTGGTATCCATCGTGCGGAAATAGCAATTCCTGTCGTTAGACGGAATTGGTTGTATAATATTATTCGACTCCTCGCCGGAACGGACTGCGGTGCAATAACTGTGAAACAATAGCTTTTGAAATTTTCTCAGATTCGGAACTATAGAAAATGGAAAAGTAGCGTGTACCGGGAAAAAAAAAAACGAGAAATTGAGTAAATAACGGCGGATATATATAATTTGTTAGCTTCGTCCATCGCGTCGCTTCCGGAAATAGGATTAGACTGCCTCAGGCGATTTTTCTTCATTCGCGCATTTTCCCCTCTATTATTTGAACTAAAATCGGAGAAATGCAGGACACACTCTCGTTCGATGTCACACAGAAATTAATTGGAAACTACGTAAAAATAAATCGTATATCTTTAGATCTAAGAGAACAAAATCAACGAACACAGACTGTCTAAAATTAACATATTCATATAATTAAATATAACGACTAACGATCTGCTGACATATTCGCTGTTAAATCCTTTATCTCTCTCTTTTAGAAAAACGTTCCCTCGAAAATTATATTTTCCCATATTCTCAGCGAATTAAAATACATAACGTGGTTCGATATGACACACGATGATCGTGAAGATGCAAATTTTTCGGACCCGTTAATTTAACCGGGAACAAAAGCGAACGGCGATCCATTTAATTTTCATTTATATCGCGCAAATCAAGCGCACACGGGGACGTCGTTCGGTATCGGATTACCGTCCCCTCGATATGCGGACGTGCTCGCGGAAAAATTCGTTGACACACGAGCGTACACACGTAAAACACGCATACGCGCACACATACACGCCCGCGAATCCGGCTTCGACCGCGTGCACCGGTATTACGCAAAAAACAACGCGCGCCTGTCAGGGGAAATAAAACAAGGATCGGGTAAATAGCGACGGTCCGTAGATAATTCTGTTTTGTTTATCACTGCCGCGGGAAATGCGATTTCGTACGCCACCGACTGACGCGATTTGTTTTTATATTCAACGTATCCCGCCCGCGCTTCTCCGCGTGGTTATGTATGTGTAATTCAGCGGCACACTGGTGCTCTGCGGTATCTTGTGCGCGGCAAAATACGCGGATTATCGATTACACCCTTGAAATGCGGATCCGCTCCTCTAATTAATGATTTTATTTAAAGCTGAACGCGAAACCGACATCGATATCGACACTCATCAGCGATTTTCAGTCATACATTTAGAACATCGATAGGATCATTATTCTGCTCTTTATCCTTTATCTAATAGCGATCTTGTATTTTAAATGACGACGGTGCGACTCATTCGACTAGTCGCGACCATTTAGGTGGCGAGATCGTCATCGCCATTTAATTAAATCGAAAAACCGGATAGTCATTAATGACAAGTGGCGCCCAATCGCGATGACTCCTTGATTTTTATTGATCCCACGCTGGGCCCAGCCGCGAGGATCGAGACCGCTCGCAGGGACCCTCTCCGATGGCACCTATAACGACAACAACCACGCTGGCAAAGACCCATCGTCGCCGTGCAGAACACACCGCCCCCTCAAATCTTATCGATCGCACAGAAAGAAATCACGTAATGGATCCCGGCTGCGACGACTTTCTCATCGGCACGCAATAAGAAATTATCTCCCGGTCCCTCCAAAATCCTTCATCTCGAAGAGAGAAAAAAAACTTTTCGAGTCATTATTAATCCTCAGTCATCTGAGGCGATCATAATATCTGCTTGAGACTTTGAAT
This sequence comes from Cyphomyrmex costatus, assembly GCF_001594065.2. Lineage (NCBI taxonomy): Eukaryota > Metazoa > Arthropoda > Insecta > Hymenoptera > Formicidae > Cyphomyrmex > Cyphomyrmex costatus. Next base: position 101,630 of record NW_017280250.1, on the reverse strand, counting down.
CATAATAAAGCTCTTAAATTAATCTTGTTCACCCGCTTAAAAAGAAAATAATAGACTTGTGTCGCAGTTTTCTCTTCCCTTTTTTTTTTTTACCAACAGTTTTATAACTTTCCTTTTAATTTTACATAGAAGCTCTATTTTTGTAAAACTCCTGATTTAATTTGAAAATTAATAACTGCAGAAATAGCTACAATGATCGAATTTCGATACGAAAAGGTTGACTTCGACTCAAATCGTAAACCAAGCAATAAACAAATTTTACAATCGTAATAGTAAATGAAGGCAAAAATATCTAAAAAAAATTTAAACATAGAAATATTGAATAATTTTGTTAAACCATCAAAATCTCGTATATAAGAATCTCAAATATAATATTGCAAAAAGTTTTGACATTTTGACAGCCAATTTGAGTATCTTGTACAATTACTTCAATATTCCCACAAAATTATTTCTAGATTTGTATCCATCTAAATTTTTAGATACTTCAAGCAAAATATCTTTTTGCATATAATATGTATAATGATATTCATGAGTAGTTTATGTCTATATAGACACATGTATCACGATTGTCTGACGAAAGACAAACTATATCGCGATATACTTCCTAAAATAAGTATAACCATGTCATTTCAATCTCTTATCATTCGTGCAACGAATACCAATCGCACTGGACATTTTTGATCGTCCCATGCGACAAGTGCATAGTTCATAGATTGATAAAGGGGAAAAGGAGCGGAGAGGCAGATAAGAGAAAAGTATTAGCGCGCAACACGTTCGATTAGCGTTTTCGTCGTATGCGAAATACAATGCAACCGCCACCGCCGCTGCGATTCGCGATACGATCTGTGAGTCCGCACCAAGTCCGCCGGGGCTATAAGGAGATTCATAAACTTTCGTGTCTCGAGATAGTAATCGTCAGGTGCGAAAAGCGTGACGGTTCTAGAGGGAAAGCGTCCGCTGGTCCCCGTTGGTATTGGATAGGTGTTACCCACGACGACGACTACGACGACAACGATGAGCAGCGTGCGCACACAACCTGCGTCGCTACGTTCGACACCGTGTCCAAGAAAGCGTCGACGTTTTTCATTTTTCTCCTTTTTGCGCAGCCAAGTGCGCAAAGTGCGCGACTCTCCCGACCACGATTACCATAAGGCGATACCGGAGCGCTTACGAGGCGACGAGCGGCCGATGATCCGCTTTTGCCTCATTAAGGAACGTTGCACTCAAGGTAACAATAAATCTTCGACGATGCTTATATCGATTTCACGACGATACGATACGTCGATTTGTCATACGTTTATCCGGCGTTTATTATACGCGATTTATCAACCGCCCGATCTCACGCGCCACGTTCGTAACGTGAACTACGATTATTAATTTAAAGACAGGGGGTGAGCAGCGAGGGGAATAGTTAATGCAAAATGCATCCCATACATTGGTGCTCACGCGCGCGTACTTTCGATAACGCCGCGTCAAGAAATCGTGATTCAATAGAGTTGAACACAACCAATAAATAACCATATCGCAATATAATGGTTCTGTTAGAATCCACATATGACGCGCTCTCGGTGATTTTTACATGAATTTCTGCGTGTCTCGTTCTTCCTTCCCTTTTTCGCAGTAACATGCGAGACAGCAATGTCATGTCAAAATTAGTATTTTTTTAAATTAGAGCTTTCTAGTTAATTAGAGTTTTTCTTTTTCTCATATGAAACGTATTATCGAACGTATTATCCTGATTTTGAAGTCATTTCTCTGCGTATGAGGAACTTGCGAGACAATTGTTACATGAACATTCGTGGAATAGTTAATTAATCGTTACATGGCTATTCTACTATAATTACTATTTTAAAATTAGAAATCTTGAAATATTCGTAACAGTGATAACAATATCACTATATAATTAAAACAGAATCATATATATTTCTACTTCAAAGATGACACAACTAAAGATTTTTTACAAAAAGGAAAAACTATTTTTTAATTTAACAGAAAATTATTGATTAATAATTTTAATCTACTTTGATCTGTGACACTAAAACTGTTTTAATTTTAAATATTTTTTATATATAAGATTCTCCTTTTCAATTACGACACAACTCAAAATATGTCATTCTTATAAAAGGTGTTACGATCTTTTTAACAAATTTAAGAACACAACATAAGTACTATCTGACTGACGGACTGTGAAGTTAGTTTACTTTTGATGATTGTTAAAATAATCTTTACCTAATTCATTCATAGTAATAAAACTAAAAAATCATATTCTTTGAATTATATCATTTTTGCAGTAAAAAGACGATATGAATTATAATGATTAAAAATATAATAAAATGATATGTAACGGATAAATGATTTTAAAAAATGATAAAACAGATATATAATTATATATATATATATATATATGTATATATATCTTTTTTATTCCATTAAAAATGAACATGTATTACTGTATGTTCCCTTACAATTACAAACTGAGAGTTCATTTGTACAACGCACCTTACATCGAACTACTTATGACTGTCCGCCACCTTCGCAACATCAACTTTCTCCTCGAATATCAAAGTGCAACTCGAATCGGATTATCCGCACAACTGCACTACAAAGTAGCCTGTATTAAGTTCTGGATAGTATCGTATCGTATGTACGTGTGTATATAACGGAGTGCATTATGTATCTCACTTTAATCTCAGTCATACAGTTTGAAACAAATTGAGTTCCACGTGATTATGCACGTCTTAAGCAATGATGAAACGGTATATATCATATACTTATTTGCGTAACATACATATGTCATTTTCATTATTTCAATCTGATGTAATGAGGGTAAAGCGTACACGACCAATTTTTTTTTATCAAGTTCGGCAAGATAGCCCTATTATGTATATACGGTTCCAAAGCGCGCTACAAAATCGAACGATCGAAATCGCATCGCGAAGATACCTGCGAATACTGTTCTCTTCTTGCCGTGCCGGTAGCGTGCGAATGATCCTCGTACAAGTCGAGACGGTACGACGGTGGCGGCAGCAGCAGGTTGATGGATGCCAGAGTCTCATGAGAAAATTCGGATGGAGGGGATTCGCCTCGCGACTCATCACGGTCGTTCTCGTATACTCGGCGTATAGAGGTGGCACAGCACTAGTGGTGGTACTGGACTGACGACGCCGGTGTAGTAGTAGTAAACGATAGTGGTAGTAGCAATAGTAGTGGTAGAAATGACGCTGACGGTGCTAGTAGTAGGGTCGATCAGGAGTGGGAGACGGTAGGTCCGGTCGCGAGGACGGATGGGGGTAAGTAAGTACCCTCGGTGCCACGGCGACCCTAGGTTGCTTCGACGATACCGGAGACAGAATCGGAGAGAGAAGGACAGAGAGGTGGTGGGGGACAGGGAGACACTCGGAGTCCGCTTGAGGGGACAACCAGGCGACGGGGTGGGAGAGAGATCGAACAGTGAGAAAGGGAGACGCGACACGCGAACGAGAAAGACGAGAGTACGTGCGGGGGTGGGAGTACCCAGAGCTTGGGACACTGGTGGGGCGCGCGAGGGGGGTTCAAGGGTGGGGACATGGTAGGAGAGGTAGGGACGACAGAGGACGTTTGTCCACATTCACTCATCGACACACACACACACACACACACACACACACATATACGCACACGCTTGCACGCACGCGTGCACTACCGGCAAGAAGGTAGTTTCTTTTCTGACCTCTCTCTTTCCCACTTGCTTGTGTTCTAGCGCTGGCGCGACTGTCAAACATCCACCACCAACAGCAGCAGCAGCAGCAACAGCACCAGCAGCAGCAGCAGCAGCAGCATGTTCAACAACAGCAGCGGCTCACTGGTGGTAGTGGTGCGGGTAGTGGGGATGTCGTCTCCGGTCCTCGTTCTACTGGTAGGGAGGATAAAAGCGTCGTAGGGAGGGTAAAACACCCGGCATCGGTAACGACGACGACGACAACGACGGCGGCGGTGGCGGCGGCAACGACGACGACGGCGACGACGACGATGACGGCACCAGCGACTAGCAGTGCAGGAAGTGGAGGAGGGGGTGGTAGCAGTGGTGGAGGTGACGGCGGCGGCGGCGGCGGCGGCGGCAGCGGCGGCGGCGGCGGCGGAGGTGGCAGTAGTGGTGGTGGCAGTGACCGTGGTAGTGGTGGCGGCGGTACTCCTGGTGGGGATCGTAACGGCGGCGGCGGTGGTGGTGGTGGAGGTGGTTGTGCCGGTGGTGGTGGCGAAGTCGCGGAGAAGGAGGAGAGGCCACCGGCTTCAGAGACTGTCGAGCCGACGGCCGCGTTTGACGTCGCATCCCTCGTACTCTACGGCTCGCGCGCACTGCCGATACGCCTTAAGATCTTGCTCGATCAGTTGTTCAACCAGTTGCCCCCCGCGCAAGTGACACGTATCCTAGCTGCCTTCGGTTGGACTCACGAGGATTACACGCGAGGATACATACTGCAGGTGAGTTGACACGTCAAATTTACACATGACACATTCGCGCTCCGTATACCAAGAAATCGTCCCTTCGCCCTCGAGATGACGTTACACCGCACGACCGCGACATCCATAGTATCACATGCCACATTCACGCGATATACAGCAACACAACTGTACTTTGACGTATCGTACTTGGACGCTCGCCGGAGAGACACGCGGTTGATGTTCGCGCGCGCGACGAAGTCAGCTGAACTCCGAAACGGGATGAACGGAGAGAGCGCGGTTTTGACTTTTGGATTACCTCCAGACGTGACAGCGACCGATCATTAGCTTCGGTGACATACTCTGCGAATGGATCCTTTGAATGCTTTGGCACTCGACACATAACTCAACAAAGTCCATATCGAAGAATATTTTCGCGAACGCTGACGCGAATCGAGACCTTTCAAACTGTCGCCGCGTTACATAATGATTATCTTCAACGATCGCGTCTAACCAAGAATAATCTTCTATTCACACATACACATGATGATAAATCTATCTTTGAAATAACACACGGATATCAATCGACATTAATCTCTTCGCGGATTAAAAAAAAAACACTTCAGTTTTATGGTGATTGTAAAATACAGTCGCGCGCGCGATAAATCGTGATAAACGGAGAAACAACGAGGACGATGACGAGTGAGAGCAGAGAGTTGAACGACGAACTGTGCATCGAAAGTGCCTCGTATGTTGGTGTGAGTGATGTTAAGCGACGTCGGAGCAACGGATCGAGATATCGGTACCTGAAGTGAGATACCTGCGCAATAACAAGTAAATCCTGATGGAAATCCCGTCGGACGCATCCGCTACATCGAAGAGGACGGAGAAACGACGAAGGAGAAGGAAACGAAAGAGATCTGCTCTTGCGAGGAAGATCAACCCGCCGGAGAACGACGAAAGCAATTGAAATTCATTACGTGTCGACGAAGTGATAATTTCTCAATCGCAGATTTTCCCGAAAAAAAAAAAAAAGACTCGAACTGGTTGAAAATATCGAAGTTATCGAATGTGATGCTCTTCCGGTGAAAAAAACGCTGTCACTTGAACTTGAAGCGGCTATGCAGTTGTGGCAATTTTTAACATGATGGTCTGAGATAAAATTGTTTGCACAAAAGTGTCACTGATTATCTACGACTGAAATGAAACTGCAGCTACGCTTCTGCAGCAAGTATCACAATCTGAAATTTCAACACTACTGACAGGCCAAGTCAGGGTTTCTTAATGGACAATCTTCTCATCGACGTCGCATCGATCATAATCGATTCCGGGCTATTCTTGTTGCTGATTTCTACGAGAATCACCACTTTCTTTGGATCATCACTTTCTTTGGATCAACGAGTGAAAAATCGGAGCACATTAATGGACTGTTCTTTAATCGATATTGTGCGTCGATCAGTGAGAGAGCAGTGAAACTTTAACATCGCTAATCCATTGACTTTCAAGTAGTGTCAACCGGGACTGTATCGTCGTCAAAAATAGTGCGTCTAAATTTGGACACTCGTCACTGTGTGAACGGAAGTTTGTAAAAACATTTCTCAAAGCGATTAAAAAATGTTGATCGCTTAAAAAATTTAAAACAAATATCGTAAATATAACGCGTTAAACAATGTTTCTTAGTAACCAATAAACGTGACGTACAATATTAATCGAGCAGTCGTAACTACTCGAACGTTTAAAATGCGATTTGTGAAATCTATAATAAGAAAAAACAAACACTTTAAATAAAACTCTAACTCGAAAGATAATACATCGTGTTACCTGATCACTCAGAAGATACCTCGCGGGATAATTACCAATAATTTTTGTATCATAAAATAATTCTCTCTCGTATCACACAGCACCGGACGCAATCTGTGAGTGACTGACAATAGAAATGACATTATTGAATAATTTTCCAATATTTCCTCATATTGTGCTCTACTGAGATCATTATCGTGTTGTTCTCTTCAGATAATTACCGGTATTCTTATATTTCATAAAAACATCAATTTTGTGCGACACGTAATGCAATCCGCGAATAATCATGATAGAGGTGACACTTTGAACAAGTTATTATTCGTCGCAACGTGCTCTATCGGCCAACCTTGACATTCCGTCGAAAAAGATAAATACTAGTAGTATTTACTTTATAAAAATGTCTGTCAGTCTATATATATATATATGTATACGTGTATCACAGAACTCCGTAACTCACAAGTGACCAAAACAAAGACGATATTCGAAATGACAGAACTTGTTGCCACATATGTATCTCTACCGCGATATAATTACCTATACTTTGATCTTGGCTCACAAGAGATAATTGCAGAGGCGCGATGACGCATTGAGATAATTGCAAGAGATTTTCGCAGGATTAAAGCGCGGTCTTCCTGCGGTCTCGGTATAGATTTTACGCGACACGCAGTGCACTTTGTCCGAAAACGCACGCGCACGCACGGTCGGTGCGTTAATCTCGCGAGGCGCGCGCGTTAGGAAACGGGGAGTATCCGTGTAAACTGAATTGCACCGATGTCGGCGTGAAATTAAAACGTACGGGAAACCGGTTTCTCGAACGACTCGAGCGTACGTAGGTACGTATATATACGTATGCACCGTGCGATGCGCTTATCCGTTGCAGCGCGGCTCCGTTGCAAAGGCGTGGGTAATGCTGGAATTTAATCGGAATAAATTTCAGTCTCTCTCGGGGTGTGTGTGTGTGTGTGTGAGGGACGCGGAAAAAGAAAAAGGAAAAAGGGGCAAGAGAGAAAAGCGACATCGGAGCTGTCCATTCCTTGCATTTGTGAACACACGCGACGCGCGCAAAAACCTTGGAAGTTCCTCTCGAAAGCACGAGGGTTGTCATTGAATGAACGACGCGCGGTGACACGTGCGGGCCATGTACGCGTGCACGCTATCGTACACTTTCGTTTTGTTTACGTTTCGTTCCGTCAAACAAATTTAAACCGAAATTTAAGCTCGTTAGAGCTCGCGTGACGATACACTCCGAAACTCTATTAGGTCCGTACTTCTCCCGGGTGCTCGCGCGGATCGTTTGTACTGCCGTTTAGGTATTTTGTCGCCATAAGCGAGCCGGACGAAGACACGCGATTATCCGGAACGGATGTCGAAATACACGCTTCAATAGTAATCCGTTATGTCTTTAACAGGTCGAAGCGCCGATATTGACACAGAGCTAACTCTCAGTTACGACAGGACTAAATTAACGTCATAGTGCTAACGGAGAGTGTTTTCTAGCTACTTTCGTGATTACTGTCAAAGTAATATACAGCATTGAACGCGGCATTGCGGTGTGACAAGATATAATTCTTCAAATTTTAGTTTCCATAAAAATTTAATGTATGCTGCTTCAATGCCTATATATAATACTATATATAGGAATAACAACTTTGCTAAAATATCTAAAAATTTAGATAAATGCTTGTTTTTAGAAATATCGTTGGACCATAAAAATAATTACATAGGAATTTAAAACAGGATGAGCAAAAAATTTTGATTTTCTAATAACTGGTTTGAGTGACGTACATATAATTATTTTGAATGATCCAATAAAATTATTTTTAGATATCTCAAGAAAATCGATCGTTATTATTCGTATTAAATAATTTTTATACAATAAATCATTAGATAAATACGCAAAATATAAAAGAGAATTAAGAAAGAAAACTACAGCATGAAAATAAATAAACTCTTCAACTCTTTCGTTATGTCTTTGCGTGGAAAATCGAAGATAGATTTATTTGAAAACAATCGTACGCTCGTAATAGTTAGCGATAATATCAATGATATGTTTACATATCAAGTGCTGTCAGCATGTCATTCATCAGCTGCAAAATTCTCGTAGTCTGTTATTAGGGACGTCACGATTCTCAAGTCGTTTGATTCCGATGATGGTTTGTAGGATAGTCAAGAACTACGAGTATCCGCTTAGAATTTGCATTTCCACGAGTCGATAGCATTTTCGCGGTCAAACGCTGCTTTATGACTCATTATAGAGGCACCTTCACCGGATCGCTAATTCCTAATTACTGTCTATAATGCGAAAACATCGTTCCGAAGAGGTGGATCCATTGGAAATTAAGAAACTTGAGCTTCGGATTTGCATTCTCTTTCACATCTGGCGAACTTCTTGCGGTTGAGCGCTACTTTACGGCTCGTTACCAGAATAACTTCCCCGAATCGCGAGACTTCCTGAATCACGATCCGCAGTGCGCAAGTGTCACGTTGGAAGAACAATCACTACGTGAAATTGAGACTTCAGCTCGGCTCCGAATTTACATTTTGATACGTGAGTCATTCGCAAACGAATGCTACTTTGTGACTGAAATCGTAAGACTTCCTGAATATGTATATGCTGTAATATCCTCTATCCGTTATTAGAAATTCTGTCATGAGTCCTAGAATTTCTACACCATGATCTGGAAGATTTACCTCTCGGTATGTAAATTATTCACGCGGTATAAAGTGCTCCATGTTTCCTGACCAAACTATCTTGTTCGAGTGCACGGGACACTGTCTGGATCACGCTGCATAGCGCAATAGTGTCAAGATAAATCTTCGCTTAGCGGAGTATTTGCTGTCGGAATGCATACAAGACTTTCTTAATCATGATCGATGACGTACAAGTGTCGTTTCCGTGGTACGATCTCCGAGCAGCCGAGAACTTCAACCGCTCCGGATTTGCATCTGCTATTCGCTAGTAAAGTTTTCGCGGTCGTGGGCCGCTTTATGGCTCGCCACGTTGGAATGTTCCTTCCACAAGGGGAGATCGTCGTGGAGCGCGAACGTGGAAACGGTAAATCACAGCTCGCTGAATGCGCGACGGAGATCGCTGGTGAATGCGTCGACGAGAAGCGTCGTTTCACACCGTGGAGGCCAATTTCGCACGTTGCAGCCGTGTTGTTCGACCCTCTCGGCCGTTGCAACGGAAGCAGTTGCAGCGTCCCGGCCTCTCGCAAGCGGAATCAAGTGGGATTTTACAGGAGCTCGGACGGCTACAGCTTTACGACGGATACCACGATGGAGGAAGAGGCAACTTAGGAACGCGAAACCGCCTCCTTGCACTCCGTCGTAGCAGCGAGAGATTTACGAGCGAATTGCACGTCGGCGAACGAGCCGTGCGAGTCGAGAGTCCACGTCCTGGCGATTCTCAATCGGTGACCGGAAAAATATCAGCTGGGATCGCGATAAGCGAAGCGAGCGATCTCAGAAACGAGACTCTGCTGAACAGATGACAAGTAATAATTTACCAACTTCGAGTTATTCTTCGTGGCTTTACTTTAAACGTGCGCTCGACGTTTATTGATAGCAAATTTCTATTTTTTTCATAAAGCACTCAATTTTATTGAAATATAACAACAATAAAAGTTACGTATATTTTCGGAATTGAAATATCTTGTGTATCGAAATTTCATAAAAAAATAATTATGTGATAGACCGATAACAGTTTTGGATATGGCAAGAATGATTTTGTGGAAGTACCTAAAAGTTTAACAGATCTGAAAGTGATTTTATTGGATCATCAAGATGATTACATAAGAATTTCAAGCATGATAAATAATGTTGCAAGAGATTTAGGCATTCCAGCAACGAGTTTGAGTCTACATAATTATTTTGGTCAACTAGATTATTTTTAGAGATCTGTGTCTAGCTAATTTTTTAATCCTTTAGCAAAACTATCTTTTCAGCGTAATTTTATGGATTGGATGTCGATCACTGGAAGAATTATTGTCATCAAATGATATGTTATGGATGTCGGATAGTCGATAATAATATATTCTTCGGTGTTATATATGGAAGATCCATAAAAAAGATGGAAAACATTCCTCGCCGATGATCGTTTGGAATGCGTCGATTCCGAGAGAAACAAAAGTTTTCCACGAATTGTGGAAATCGATACATTCCTCTGATTAGTAAATATTGAAGTGGAAACGTGAATATAATCATAGAAATGTATCCGAATTGCAAAGATCCTTCTACAAATCGAACATTTTGCGTAGATTCGTTAGAGAGATATCATTTCTCGAAATATAGACGAGGAGCGCGAATTTTGTCGAAATATTCAGTTTCAAAATCAGTGTTACATTTTACAATTAATATAATAAAGACAGCGATGCTGGGAAAAAGTAACGACTCGTTCGTAATTTTTTACGCGTTGGCGATGTTCCTAAATTTCCAACAATTAAAATTAATGATCGTTAATTAACACGTTTGCGTATTGGAAACCTATTTTGATACTCTTGAATGGATTCTTCGAGATAATTTCCGGCGATGTCTATCAAATCATTCCTAAAGTATGCCGCTAAAAGAATACACATAGAAGTGTCAAGGATGACAACGAATACGGATTCTTCATCGGTGGTCCACCAATTCAGAACCCAAAATCCGTCAAAGATCGTCTGACTCAGGAGCAATCGTCGCGGGGCATCGCGAGGAATCGAAAGTGGCGACGTAAGGCAGACAAGGGACGGAGCAATCGGAAACCGGTAAAGATGGTAGCCTGGAGCAGATCGACCTGTCATTACTCCACCTCGATGGGAGCATGAGCCAAAACCGTAAATTACAGAGTTTGCCGAGTAGAGAGACGATTCGAGAGTACCGATCCGAGACTGTTTGCCAGATGAGAGAGGAGCAAACAGGAGTGACGAGAAGAAAGCATCGCGGGTCGATCATTCGGGCGGAAATGTAAAATTCGTTGCGCGCAATTGGCGAATTAAAACTTCGACATGCCATTTGCATGGCTACCGAAACGATTGAATCGGAATGATGGCGATGGCGATGGCGACGAGGAAGACAAACAGGAAAAGATCCTGAGGAGAAAAAGAGAAAATGGAATATAGGTGATGGAGGCAATATGAAAAAAATTACAGAGTGCAAGACCGAAGCGGGGTCGTTTTCTGACACAAAAAGCAACACGATGAGATTGTCGGACGTGATCGAAATTCGAAATGCGCGAGTCGAGATGTTGATCAGTGAATATTCTCGCGTTGTCGTCATGCGGACGATGATTCGAGTGGTATAAATGAAACTGGGAAAGGAAATAAATGATGATTCTGTTGAATCGCTTGAAACACTTGTGCTCCGCGGTATAACGTATACATCGAGCCCTTCTTTATGAAAATCTAAATAAACCACACACGCGAAATTTATAGATATACATTCAGCAGCAAAAAACAGCTTTACAACTGTCGTAATATTTTTTAATGTGACTGACTTTATTTAGATACGTAAGAAACTAAAAAAAAAAGAACAAAACCAACCATGTTAAAAAAAATTTACAGCAATTACAAAGTCATTTTCTACTGAATAGAATCATTTAGTCACAAACGTCTCTATAGCTCTAAATCTTTTTTTCGTGTTGATCCGCGAGAGCTTCAAAGCGAGTTTCAGAAAAACGCTCTCCTACTCGCATTTTTCTCCTGAATCCCAAAACGTGTATATGTGCGTGCGTGCGTGGGAAGTGTGAAAATTCAAATAACGCATTAACGTTTATTTCTATCAACAGTGAACGCCGCTGTTATTCATCTACGATACGGCTAATCGCCAACGATTGGCTGCGATGTCTCCGGTCGGGAAAAGACGCGAGCACGACGTTCTTGTGGACGACGGGAAATGTATCTCGAATGTAAATCGTTCCACATGGCGCTTTGACTCACGAAAGCGCTCGCACACACGCACACACTCATACACATGCTTAATGCATCAGGATGCGCCTCGGGGTTTGGATGCGTTTCGGATCCCGACGCGCCCAAGGCGATCCTCAGGCGAATTATCCGACGATAATGCTAGCGTTAAACGTACAAGATCGAACGATCAGAGTCACATTGTTCATCCCTCGGTTTCGTACACGATGATCGACCAGCCATCAAATCGCTTGCGGCCGGAATAACTTAGTGTTCTCCTTCCTCTTCTTTCTCAGCCTTTTCGGTGTACAGGCTCTCTCTCTCTTGGTTTGTCACGCATTCATGATGCACGTTCGGCGTGCTAAACGGCCGACCGCCCGCGTTCCTGCGAGTTTTGTCAATATATTACGATTAATGTCGGCGAAAATTATTTACCGTGGTTGTTTAACGGAGTGTCACGTATGTCGGATGTATTGCCGCGAGTCTTATGCGTGGTTACGCGAGAGGCTGTTGGAACAAAAATGACGCAAGCAGAAAATAGATCAACGCGCATTGCGTACCGCACGCAGTTTCGAGATCACGCTTGTAAATTATTATCTTGGCGGCGTGTTATGCAAGCGCTGTCCAGCGCGGGATTCCTCTTAGCTTCAAATGTAATATCAGAATTCGTACTCTTATCACGCACATTTTTTTTGCCAACGCCGAAGGCTGAACGTTGTCTAGATAATGTCTAATGTCAAAGGAGACGAACAATCGAAATCTCGCGTTTGGTATATGTCGAGCAATTTCAATTATGAGAGATCAGCTTTACCTAGATTTCAGCAAGATTTTTTCAAATGCTGAATATTGAATAGTATTCGATGTCAGAAGAGACAATCGCGGCGAGTATCGCGCTCATCAGCATGTCGAGAAATTTTGATTTCATCGACTCTTCGTCTATAGATTTCACAGCAAGATCCGCGAATATAATTTGTGCGGCGTCTCTCTGTGAGGTAGAATTTTTAAAATCTCAGTGGCCTGGCTGCTGTAGCCAAGTGACGCGGATATAAAAAAAAAAGTCTCCGAGTCGCGCGAACAAAGTCGCGAAAGGCGCCATTTTCCCGGTCTTTCTCGTCGCGCCTCCGGTGAAACTCCGAGGCGTTGCGTCGTGGTTACGTTTTACGACGTGTCGGCGGCCGACGGTTTCTCTTCGTCCGTTCGATCGTCGCATCGCTAACGAGAGCGCGGTGAGTAAAGTCGCGAAATAAAACGGCGCAGTTGCGCCGGCCGCGACAAAGAGCGCAAGGGAGTGAGTCGAAGGGGACAACGCGGTACAAGTGAGAGAGAGAGAGAGAGAGAGACAAAAGGGGGAGTGAGACAGATAGACGCAGGAAAACAGAGGATAGACGCAGGTAGCTGCAATCCAATTTAGCGGCGGATATCCACGCGAGATCTTTACGATTTCTACCCACGAATAAGACAGGGCCCACTTACCGTGAAATCATATGCAGTGTCCAGTCACGGATGCCATTGCCGCCGCCGTCTCCTTCTCCTACTCCTCCTCCACCTCTTCCTTCGCCATCGCGCGCCGACCGCCGCTTCTTTCACGGTGAAAACCAAACTGCGTCGCACTTCGCGCCAGCAACTGCGTCACTAGATGGCAGCACCAACTGGAACGATTCAAATCGGGCTTGGATACGCCACTTCTTCGCTACGATCAGCATTGTTATTTTTTAACAAATTAACCGTGCTCATAATTACAACTCACTTTTTTATTTATTAACGGAAAGAAAAAGTTTTTGCCGAGTCTCCAAAATTGCTGGCTGATTTTTAGAAAAATTATTTGTCGTTTGAAAAAATTTAAACTGCCGACTTGGAATAATTTCTTTAACTTTCAACGACTGCGATTTCTAATTGTTTCTTTAATGCAGCTCTTCAATCGTTTCCTCTTTTTAACGTTCTTCAACTATCGGGGATAACAGTCTCGTTATCAATTAACGACTAATGATACAGAGTAAATAATATACAGAGGGAATTGCGTGAACAACGCGAGAATTACGCGAGTCGTACACGCGGGACACGAGGTTTGAGGGAAACGTAATGAGCGAGCAAGTAAAACGAGGTTTATCTTACTTCTCCGGCTCTCGTAATTATCCATTATGCAATAACGCGGTAATGGTTCGCGTCTTGTTCTTAACGCCTCCTTTATTCTCGGGTACCATAGCTACCGAAGTTCCCAGGAACGCGCGTCGCGTTTTCGTGCACGTTTCGAAGCACTCTCAGACGCACATTATTGTTTGAATTAACTACACCTATCCAAATTTAATTAAAGACACCCTTGAGCACCTTTTTACGCAATAGAAGTGACTTCGAATGTACATTTCGTTCTCAGTAATTGTCGTATTTACTTTGCGGAATTTTTATTAAAAATCTGCGATTACGCGCTGCGGGAAATGAGTCTTTAAATATTTTACTAAAAGTTCTTAAATCTTACCATAACGGGATATATTTTCTTGTAAAATAATTGGATGAGTAATGCCCGAAATAAAAATTTTCAGATTCGTAACATTACGATAGGATTTAAATGCCGCTTATAGGATAATTTTTAATTACAGACAAATTTTAAGTTTCTATCGAACGAGAGCCCAAAAGAAATTCTTCTAGTTTTAGTCTTAATTCTATTCACGAGAAGTTTTTCTAATTTCAATATTAATTTTAATTCTATTAAATAAAATGATTCTAATTATTAGATTCTCAAGCGTATATTCTCTGAAAGTATAAGATGTGATGAAGATTTTCCGTATTTAGTCTTCCGCACCTTCGAAAGAACCTTTTTCACCTCGCCCACACTCATTTCGCGTCCCATCGGACATGCGGGAGCACACGGAACTGCGAAATTCCACGCCGCGGAATTTGGAGGAGGTGACTGAGGAGAGACGGGAGGAATGGGAGGGAAGGTCGGAGTGTTGTGTCGGAGCGACGAGCCTCATTCGCGTGCGGGATTAAAATTCGAGTCCCACGGTACACGGTAGTCTTGCGTTTCTCAGGCACGATCGTCCGGGTCCTTTCACGTAAGGACGAGAGAGGCACGTTTAAGCGCTTCGCAGAACCCTTTTTTTTCCAGTCCTCCCCACTTTGCCCCGAAACGTCACGCACGTATGTATGGCGCGGGCATGGCAAAACGGCGATGCGCGGTACCGTCGAATCCTTCGTGAAATAGCGGATCTATGGGAAAAACATGTTCGGCCTTCGAGAGGTCACCTCTCACGAGGATCGAACAGCAGCTGGAAATGATAGACGCGTAAAGTAGAAAATTGTGACTTAAAGACTCTCGGAATTCTAACGCACGCTCTGCCTCTTTTCTTCAATTCCGAGATCTACTCGTGATAATTACATATATAGAAACAATGATTTGTTGAACTATCTAAAAATTCAGCTAGATATAGACTTGAAAATAATTTTGTTGAGAACAATCGAAAATAATTATGTGGAAATCTCAAGCATGATGAGCAATGCAGAAAATTTTGATATTTTAGTAACTATAGTTTGAGCATCCTTTATATCTATTTTGATTCAATTTTTTCCGGATCTGTATCTAACTAAATTTTTAGGTACTTTAGCAAAATTATTCTTTCTGTATATTATGGCAAATCTGAACATACAACTTTGTTGGACCACCTAAATAATTACGTGACAATCTCAAACAATAATAATAAGTAATGCTGCAAAATGTTTTGACATTCTAGCAACCAGTTTGAATATCCTACATAATTATTTTGATAGTCAAACAAAATTATCTTCAGATCTATAAGTACCTAACTAAACTCTTAGATACTGTAGCAAAATCATTCTTTCCGTATGTATAATATAAAGAGCAAAACGAATTCGCAAGCAAGAATTGAGATGTCTGTAATTTCGAATTTATATTTCGTCCGTTGCTATAGATTCACAAGAGGAAAGATCAACTCTTCGCGGAACGAAGACATCTTCCTTTCAGAGAATTTTCAAGTTTGACAGGTAAACAGCTTCTCGCGGACCACAACGAAATTATGATAACGGAATGAAATTGTGGAATCCTGCATCTCGTATGCGTTCAATTAGCACTGCATGCCGGGCAATTTACGTAACTTTCAATAGAGCGAGATACCGTTGCGATGCTAGGATTTTGTCGCCCGACGTGATCGACGAGAGAAAAGAGATGGATAACGCGCGCAAAAGAACAGCGTGGCGAATTCCTGTGCGCAGTATCACAATGTACGTAAAAATGTTTAAATTACGCGAAGAGACGGAGACGAGAGGAGAGAGAGAGAGCGTCATCGTGGAGAGTAATGCGGGAAAAACGTCGTCGCGCACTTGCGGACACGGTGAGAAACGGTGTGACATTACTCGCGCCTCATCAGACGATAATCTATGCGATCTCCTAAGGGAAAATAATACGCGGTATACGCGACGGTCACAGCTGTCGCCGCCACGTGAGGTTTGAATTACCATCAGCGAGAATAAAAATCAGAAAATTACACTTTGTAACGTAGCGGTACGTTACGAGCATTATTCATTGTCTTTCTATCCATATGCTTTCAATTATCTTCGCCTGTGTGTTGTTCCAATACCGTCCACCGTTTGTGTCGCGTGTGAGCATCGTTTAACATTTTTATTAAAAAATAATTTCGCTTATTTCTCATGCATGCGTGTACATTAAATTCGTTTTTTGAAGCGTCTCTCATCTCAAACACGAACGTGATAATGTAGCAAAATATGAATTATTTGTGGATCGAGACACGTTCGTTTCTTTCTATCTAAAATATTAGAATATTCTGTAAATATCTTCTGATTTATTGAGATAGTTATTCGATAACTATTAGATATTGCTACACTGAGAGAAAAGTGTTTGGTATTTGTGACTATAATTACATGGTAAAATGTTTATGGTTAGAAGCTTTTTTTTAAATAGTTATTATGTTATAATGTTAGTAATAATAATTATATATATTTTTTGTGTAAAGCCGTATAACTATAATTATTATTATTGACATCAGACCGATAATAATTATAAAAAGGAGCTCCTAACATAATCATTTTACCATGCAATTATCAGTCATAAATATCAAATAATTTTCTCTCAATACTACTTCATCTTCCCAGATTCTTCGAACAATTTGAACCCATATATTTTCATTTTTATTAAATCAATGAGAATTTCAAAATAAAAAAATTTTTAAATACTTATACGTACAAAACTGTATCGTTTCTCTTTCTTATATAATTTATATACAGATACTGTTTATCTTACAAAAAAAAAAGAGGAGGAATACTTTTACAAACAGCTCCGAGATCGAGGTACCAGTCGAATGCCATGACAGCGCCGAATCGATTCTGTCAGGGAGAACAAAAACTTTGTGGCAGCGCCTATTATATCTGCCGGCGCGATCGCCGGCAATTCGCCTGACATTCTTTATTTTTGCGGTTGGCCCGGGGCGAAAAATAACGACGTCGTTCCCGCGATCGAATTCGGAGTGGCGGCGACCACACCGCCGTGTGACCACCGACGAGTGCGTGTCTCGTTTCCAGTCGTGTGCGTGCGATATATACGGCGGCGCGTGCGCGTGCTTGAAGAAATATACAACGGGACGCGAGCGCGAAAAGCGTCGCGGCGCTGGGCGTCCTGCGTTACGTCGAGCTCCGTCGGAATGTGTAAATATACAAGCGCTGCGAGGCGAGAAGAGCAAGAAAGAGAGACAGAAAGAGAGTGAGACAAACTTGCGCTCTATATACACGGCCATCCTGAATTTATAAGAAGCTGTGACTCCACATGAGCGCGATACGTGACGTTCGTGTGGAACGTCGAAAACGTATCGCCACAGATTTAATGTTCCTTTCGGCAGGATGCGTATCTCAACGAGAGAGGCCGAAACGAAAAGTTTGACCTTTGTCAGTAACACGATCGCGAAGCGAAATTTTGCGACCAGAGAGATAAGAAACATCCGGTTTTATCGAAGAAAACGTTTATCCAGTGGAAACAAAAGAAAGCGAACGAATGAATCAAAGTGACATTTATTGTGAAGAACTTCATATATTTCTATAAGATCACACACGCACACAATATTATTACATATTACATTAAAAATTAAGATATCAAGGAATTAAATGGACCCCTAGACGATGTTCCCTTTAAATTAAACAATTCAAAACAATCTCTGGTGGCTCAATATAGCCTAAATATTGTAATTTTCGATAGATTACCATTTAATCTACCTTTATGAGCATTATTTTTACACTGCCAATACCTTTAATTTACAACGAAAAACAAGTTGATTTCGAGATTGACTAGAATTTGCCACGGGATTATTCATATCGTATGAGATTTTCAGCGCGGAGCATAATGACAAATCGCTAAAACTTGATCCGCAAAAAACGGATCGTTAATAGTAGGTACGCAAGAGAGGAAGACAGATCGAGAGTATGTATACATATCCGCCGGGATGCAAGGTTAAATCCTTAACGCGTTTAAGTGCAATCTCGCTTAGCTAACAGGCGAAGCAGAACTAATTACCCGCTACATTAAGCGTCATCAATCAAACCTTTTTATTTATCAGTCATTTTTTGCGCATTCCATTTCACAAAAGTAACGGAACACGAACGGGACGCGTGACCTTCTGTGGTTGACAATATAGGAAGAGTTTTTTTTTTATCGCGACGTGTAATTACGGTCGAATAAGGATAAACGTTCCCCCCCGTCCACCGTCGGCGGTTGTGCGAATTGATCGACGATATCGCGTGTTCTTTACCGCGTGATTTGCGCATTTACGTAATTTCCCACATAGGCTAAACAGTGTAATCGTGAGTACCGGCGGTTTACGAACGCCGCGAAGAATGTCGTAGGAAACCGCCTCGGAAAAATTCTTTGTCCTTTGTTTTATCACGCTATCGGCCATTTTATTAAATTCTCTGCTTCAGAAGTTAAAGATTTAGATTTTTCGCAATATTTTTTGCAGTATTCTAAAATGTATATTAACGTCATTATTAAATTAAGAGTCAATTTAACTTCATATATTATTATTTCAGCTGCAGTTTGTATGATTGCGTTTCATGTCCGAAAGTAATCGAGGCACGCAGTTTATTTAATTAAAAGATGTGTTTAAACTTACATAGAAATATATTACAGGCACCAAGAGATTCAGCCTCGACCGCATTTAACGCTTCTTATTATTTGTTTTAAAAATTCATTGTAACAACTGATTAGTTTCCTAGTTTCATCTTCTTACAAGCGACATTTATAGAAATCAGTATAATTTGTATAAACACAATGTTCCAAAGAAATAGATTATTGCGTGATTTTTGCGTTTTATTGCACTTGTATATTGACTTATATTTTGACGCGTGAATGGAATGGCTCCTTTGACTTCCAAAAGACAATTCTTCTCGTCTTCTGTTCGCAGGACTCGCAGAACGGCCCGGTGCTGGACCGATGGAGTATCTGCTCGGCTGAGGAGGAACCGCTGGTCCTGCAGCAGTTCCTCAGGTTCGCCGAGACGCGTCCGTTCGTGCAGCAGTTGCTGCTGGCCGCCGGAACGCCGGGTACGGATGCTATGTCACCAAGCAGACGTCCTTCGCCACCGACGATGCCACTAGCACACCTGCCACCCCCGTTGCATATGCTGCACTGTGGCCTACCGCCACCGGGTTCCCGGTTGCCGCATCCGCTGCCACCGCCCCCGCCACCGCTACCGCCGTCGTCGTCTTCGATCTCGCATCCTTCGATGTCGCCAACGGCACAAAAGCACTACTCCTCGTCGGCGAATCCTAGCGGTGTTAGCAGAGCGAACTCGCCTCCGCGTTCCTTAGACTCGCACTTAACGGTGTCGCCGTTGAATCGGCTCCAGAGCATGCAGCCGTTTGACTTTCGAAAGCTGGGTACTCTCGGATTGCCGGCATTTTCGCCGTTGCCACCAGCATCCGCGGAGCAGCTCCTGCAAAATCGAAAGTCTATGAGGAATCCGCACAGTCCCCACAGTCCACCTCATCATTCATCGTCGCAGTTGCAAAGGCCGCATATGCCGGTCGCGCCGGTCTCTTCGTCGGCGTTAAACTTCGGTCATCCACTCTCGGTCGCAGTTTCCTCCGGAGCGCTACCACCGAGCTTTCCAACGCACTTTCCACCACCACCGATGGGTAAATCACCTGGTGGCATCGGTGGGCTCACCGTGCCCGCGGACGTGCACAGCGGTGGTGAGAAGAGCAGTGAGTTTGGCTCGGAGGAGGACGAAGATGATGACGAAAACTCCGACAGCGCGTTGAATCTTAGCAGACGAGACTCCGCTATGTCGAAGCATGTGATTTCCTCCGAGCAACGGCATCTACCGCCGTTATCGCTCCAAGCTACGCCGTTAGGCAGGCCACCCGGTATACCCGGCAGGAAGCCGCACTCTCCGGGTAAGCGACCGGGCAGTCAATGGGGCGCCGCCGCAAACATGCCGCCGAACCTTGGTACACCTTTCATCAATCCCACCACCGGCAAGAAGCGCGTACAATGTAACGTCTGTTTGAAGACCTTTTGCGACAAGGGCGCTCTGAAGATCCACTTCAGCGCGGTACACTTACGCGAGATGCACCAGTGCACTGTCAAGGGTTGCAGCATGATGTTCAGCTCGCGCAGATCGCGAAATCGACACAGCGCGAATCCAAATCCGAAACTGCACTCACCGCATCTACGCCGCAAAATCTCCCCGCATGACGGCCGTTCATCTATGGCTCATGCCTTGGTATTACCACCGCAGGTAGGCCTTCCAGTTCCCGCTACTGGACTGAATCATCTACCTTTCGGCACGTTTCCATTGCTCACGCCACCACCAGATCTCCGTTCGCCAGCGTCGCTGTGTGCGCTGGACTTCAAGCATTTGGATTTGTCATCCACGCAAGCGGGTCAGGGCAGACCGTACGACGAGGCGTTGCAGCAAAGAATGGCGAGCACAGGTCTGTCAACGACCACGGCCTCGACGACGATGCCAGTGCCGATGTCGAGTGTTGCGCCAACCACGATCACGACGACGGCGCGAGGATCGTATTCTGGTGGTGGTGGTGGTGGTGGTGCATCCATTAGCGCAGTCTCGCCGTCTACCCAAGCATCATCTATGATACCAGAGGGCGAGGAGGACGATGACGATGATGATGGTGGTATCGTCGTAGTCGCGGAGGACGAAACCAGTAATCTGCCATCGAGGTTACAACCGTTACGTGCCGAAGATGACGAGCAACCGGCTGATTTCAGTCTAGCGAAACGGCCGAAGCTCTACTTTGGCGACACCGCCGACGAAGACCTTGCCAGTAATCCCGACAGCAACGAGGATAACGATTCGATGGGCACAGTTGACCAGCAACCTTTCTCCGTGAATCAGCATTCGCTCAACTCGAGTTCCTTTCACAACCGAGGCGTACGCAAAAGAAAATCTCAGCATCCTACGAGATGTGCTGTGCCGGCGGAAGTGCATTCCTCGTCTACCGATGGCGACTCCTCTAATGACGAAGAGCAGCGAATTCAACGACGGTGTCTGTCGGATGGTATTGCACCAATAGCAGAATTTCAGAATCAGCCAGAAGACATGTCGATGTCCAGGCTTGAGGCGGAGGAGCGAAAGATACTCCCCAGCTCGCCGAGGAACCAAAAAAGCTTTCATGATCGCGAATCAAACTCGCGCTCTCCGGACACCGGCAATAGAGAGCGCGAGACAGCGACTAATCGACGCGATACTTTTTCCTCTCAAGACAACGCGGAGGATCTACCTCAAGATGAGCCGCGTGACTTGAGCTCAAGGGCGAGCTCAGTCAAGTCACCAAAACGACAGATCACCCCAGAACCAAAGACCGACAACGCGCCACCGTCAAACACGACATCGAGCGGGGCGACGATAACGACAACGATGACGACGACGACGACAACGACGACGACGACGACGACGACGATAACGAAGGATTCCGACGCGATATTGTCGGAACAGAAAGATCGACGATTGAGCACGGAAAGCGACGAAACGTCAAGGGTGAAAGAGGAGACTATTGCGAAAAAAGAATCTGCCGAGCCGACGCAGGAGGAAGGAAGGCCGACGAACAACGAGGAGCAGCAGGAGGACGAGGAGGACGACGATGATGAGCCCATGGAGGAGGTCGAGGAGGAGGATGATGAGGAGGAGGAGATGGACGACGCGCTGCGCAATCAAGAAGGTGAGCGTCCCGATGATCCCCCCCGTGCCCCGAGCTCGGTCGACAGCCGTCCAACGACAGCCGACGACCTCTCCCACGACTCCTCGACCAACACTTTGCGTCAACTCGAGTCCTTGTCGCAGGGTCGATGCGCGATGCCGTACGCCGAGACGCAGCGGGAGGCTTTGAGGTCTGGCCGCGGCTCTACCAGCCCTATCAGCCTCACGACCCACCAGGAGATCATCATGGACAACTCCTCACATGGCTCTCGTTCATCCAGCGCCTCACCCTCCACAGTGGCCATGGATACGGACAATAGCCTGATCACGTACGCACGTTACGAGAACGGCGGCTTCGTCAGCACCCAGGAAGTGCCGCTCGACCGTGAAAATCCACGCCGGTGCACTGCCTGCGGCAAGGTCTTTCAGAATCATTTCGGTGTCAAGACTCACTATCAGAACGTCCACCTCAAACTGATGCACCGCTGCAGCGTGGATGGTTGTAATGCGGCCTTTCCCTCGAAACGATCTCGTGATCGCCACTCGGCGAATCTCAATCTGCACCGGAAATTGCTGTCAACCTCGTCGAGTCCGCCGCTTTCCACCAGCCTGCCACCGAGCTTATCGCCGCGTGTTGACGATCCGCAGATGAATCCGCTGCTACACAACGAGTTCCTGGCACGACTCTATGCGGATGCTAGTATCGGTGCATTGGGCGCGTATCCCTTAGCACCTGGACTGCCATCTGCGGTCGATCTAGCGGCCCGGATACCACCACCGCATCCGCTCCTGCTACCACCGCATCTTAGCGCCACGTTCCCGGGTCTATCCTCGTTCGCGTCTCACTTGGCTGGTCTAAACGGCCTCACTCATCAACATCTGAATCACTTGACGAGATTGACCCAGGAACAAGGCAATAGGCATGCGTCTGTTTCGGGTTCGCCTGTATCTTCGCCAGGCTCGGACGATCGCAAAGAGGAGGCTAGGTGCACTGTACCAGGTTGCGAGCGCATCTTCGGTTCCCGAGCCGTACGAGACGCACACTCGAGGGATCCCCAGGCCCACCGCGACCTGCCGATCTTGTCCACCAGCAGCGGCTCGTGACCGATCTCGTTCTACGGCCGTGGACACGATTATTATCCTTTACTGTGATGCCAAAATCCTAACTCGGCGACTCGATTCGGCCGATCGATCACCGATGATCTCGTTTCTAATTAGGATCGGCAGACCTAGACGCGGTCTTCCCCACGAACAGGGCACGTTTTGTTGTCCTAAAACGTTTCATTCGAACGTGCGTAAAAACGTGCAATATCGAGCAGAGTGCGTGCGGAATGATCGACCATCAACGTGACCGACATGAAGCGGTCTCGTTGATCAACGCCTGCCTATGGAGTAAACGAGCCAGTTCCAATGCGGTAATATCTGCCTGCCAGTTCTTCCCATTTCTCAGATTTATACGTCAGAACGCAACACGCGAGTTTGTTGGGCTAATCTAGTCAATTTGGAAATCTCGATTTCGTGCGTTGTCGGAAACGACGGTAAAAGACGCGCGCTGAATCGCTGCAAGTTTATTTCGCTCAATTAATACCATGCCGAACTAATACCATGCAAAATTCTAAGTAATGTAATGTCCAATTTTAAACTCGTAACGAAGATAACTTAAAGCAATCAAGAGAGATTTACAAGACGTATAACAAATCGAATTTTGTAAAAGATGTAATTTAAAGATTATTGCATAGAATTTTTATTTCAATTAGAACATGTACTTTTTTTAGCGATACGCGCACAGTACTTTTAAACCTGTTTTCGTTTTATGAATAAAATTATTAAATTTAAAAAAATTGTAGTTTAAAATTATAAAATTGTCTCTCTTAAATATTTTATTAATTATAATATTTAAGAAAAAAACGATTTATTATTTATTCATTTTTTATGCATGATACATTATTTAATTTATTAAATTTTATGATTCTACACAAAATCCTTATTTCTCCGTTTCTATATTGATTTTTTTTTTTAAAGAGTATAAAAATGCTTCCCCTATAATCATAAAATTTAATAATACAATAGAATATAATAATTATTTATTATTTTTTAAGATAAAATTAGTGTGAGATTCGAGAGTGTAAACTTTAAAAATATACTAAAATTATTTTTATTGAAAAAGCACAAATTGTGCACTAATATTAAATTTGTTTTGTTCATGAAGTTTACTGGATACGAGAACTTGAATTTTGGAAAAACGATTTTTGGACTTTTAATTCTCTTGATTTAACTGAAGAACTTACTGCAATAATGAGTTTAACCCATATTTTGTAAAAATGTGTTGATTTACTATTTCCCATCACTTTAATTTGGAGTTTATTTTCTCTGCTTTACAATATGTGGGTTTGTCCACTGTTGCAGTAAACTCTTTATTATAGAGCGAGCGCACGATACAGCGCGCGATATACATATATCTCTATAATATATCTCTTTCGTGCTGTTATATGAAGAGTCGCATTGTAAGCACTGGCTGACGTAAAAGTTCAGGATTTGACTGGTCGACTAAACTGCCTGACTTTTGAAGATCTCCACGTTCGCGTGGCGTGCGATCATTTCTTCCACGAGCGCGATGCCGAGAAATCCGACGACGGAGCATGGCGAACGATGAATTCGCGATATGCGGCCGTATATATTGTTTCGTCTATCCGATCGTTGGGGTTAACTTAACATAATCAGAGGTGAAAGAGAGGGTTGTCGGAGGGAGCGAGGACGAAGGACAAAAGCATTAGGAGAACGGACTGATGTCCCCGGTCCCGAAGGGCTAATTTCATCATCGTTGTGATAACGTAACGTTAGCGAATAACGCCACTATTTAACCAGTAACCAATTACTACCGCTGTATATAATAAACAGACATAGTACCTTTCGGTGTAAATGCGTAACTATATCGTGACTAAGTTCTACCAACGCGCGCCCGACGCGACGCGGTGTTTAACGGCGATTAGTTTTGTAAATGTGAGATGGGGAGAGCCGGTGCACTCTTTGCCGAGGGAAGGGAAGGAGAGCGACGTGTGTCACGTCGCGCGACGACGGCAGCTAGAAAGAAATGCAATCTTAGTTTAAGAAGAGGGATCACCCTCGAGAGCTCGAAGGCTGAAGGAATGAGGACGGTCGGGCGTTCGGTATAGATAGACGAGTGGATCGACCAGCAAATCAAAGCGACGGCGTGTCTCGCGCTAGGTAAATGAGAATAGATAGATTTTATTTATTGTTCCCTAGAAAACCCCATACACACAAAACGCATACGCACATACACATACGTGCTTACGTATTCGGAAACACACATACACGAACATGTACATCGATCATACACTACAGATTCTCAAGTAAGAGATTGGCCACCGTTCGTTATATTTAGGACGATGTTTAAGACAGAATGAGACATTCTTGCATTTTATTTTATCTTACCCATAACACTTTATTCGCAAGATGCTTGGAAATGTTCTGAGGGTGTAGGGATATTTCCTGAACGTCTTTAAGATGTTCTTAGAAAATCTTTGTTGTATGGGTAAGCACCATCCTGAATGCCATCGGATCATACGCACAATCAAAAATTGTCACAATGGCCAATCTCTTACTTGAATATCTTTACGATACACTCTACCCGAGCGGCCAGTAGCGGGCACTGCCGCGAGTAACTTCCTCCTCTAGGACTTGTAAAATCGCGTTGTCGTTTTTACGTGGCGAATCAATTGGTGCCGGAGGTTCGCTCCCGTTGTTACATGTGTTGACGAAGGAAATCGTGCGGAATCAATTCCGGAATCGGACGGGAGCGCGAACCTCTCCCATGAGACGATTTGGTTGTACATATATACTTTATTTTCGTATCTATACATATATAAATAAATATAAATATATATATATATATAATTTGGCGGTGCGCATCGATGTCGCGGCGCGCACGAGATGTTTTTCGGGAACGTACGTGTACGCGTAAAAGAGAACAGAGCGCGTTTTTCTATGAGCCTTCGATCCTACGTTTTACATTTCCGCCTCCCGAGAGAGCGAGCGAAGTTCCCTCTTCTCCCGCGACACACACGACGAAACCCTACTACTATTACGCATTAAGAGCGAGCGAAATTTACAATTGTAATTATGTATAAATCGAATGCTACGATGTATATTATAGATCGATTATAAAAAACACACTCATCATTATGAAAATAAATACCTATCAAAATTAATCCCCGTTGTGCATGAATTCTTTTCCTCTTTATTTTGCTATTATTTATAAAACAGCAATGTTATATTGTCAATAATGATGTAAGATGCAGTTTCGTAGACATACATTCATATTTGGTAGACGTTATTTATATATTTTTACAATATAATAAAAATTTAATATTTTAGTTGAAGAATAGAAAGGTTGTCCGCGAAAAGGTCTTGAGGAAAAAAAGTATAATGCTCGAGCGAGCGATCTAGATTTATAGCTCTGTTTCCGCCTTGTCGAAAGAGTGGGTAGCACTTCATCGAGCTTTCGGGACGTCGACAGGAACAGATACGTCCACATGTGTAAAAATGAAAAAGAAGAAACTCTACCACGCCCACGCGCTCTAACATGGGTCGACCTCGTTTTCGCGGAAAGAAGATCCTTCCTTTACTAGCGATGCCGGATCGTTTATCAGAGAATCTCGCGGGCGTGCACGTGCACGCCTACTAATCCGCGAGCCTCACGAAGAAGCGAATCTCCCCGATGGAAGGGTTGTTCTCGGTCTCGACGCCGAAGAGAATCACATTCGTATGATACAATGATGAAATCCGGGTCTTAATAGCTCTATGGTCAGGTCAACGTTTAAATTTGTTACAAATATTTACGATTATGTGATATACCTATTAATTATATATATTCATATCTATATGTTTATGAAACAAAACATTATTTTAATTTTAATCAACATTGTAGCAATATAACATTAATTTATTTCTACGATTAGTAGAATTTACATTAATTTTTATACAATATTTATGATTCGCTTCATAAAAAAAAATATGCAGAGGAGAAGAGTAGTGTTATAAATTATATTTATGTTGTAAACTAATAAAGTAAATTTGTTTTGAATATTTACTGAAGCATGAATTACCCGAAATTATGTGACGATAGAAATTGCTAGAAAAACTATAGAAATTGCATATTATTTTCTACCGAATATGAATAATTAATTATGTTTAATAATTATTGCAAACTCTTGACAAACAAGCGATTATATATTTGCAGATCGACTCGGAGGGTCTCTCATGTAGCAGGTCTGACAGCTCAGACCACTCGCTAATAACTT
Organism: Cyphomyrmex costatus; assembly: GCF_001594065.2. Classification (NCBI taxonomy): domain Eukaryota; kingdom Metazoa; phylum Arthropoda; class Insecta; order Hymenoptera; family Formicidae; genus Cyphomyrmex; species Cyphomyrmex costatus. The sequence goes on along the minus strand of NW_017280250.1, from coordinate 74,036 downwards.
TACCATTGTCACGCTAAAATTCCCTTCGCAAAAGCGAAACGACAGACCGACACCGTAGCGGACCACGGTAATTAGAAGTGTCTCGTGTTCAGTCCCACCCAAACGAGACGTTTAATTATACATAAACGCCAAGCGGGCCCCTCATTCCTTGGAGCAAGAAGATGCACGAGAAGATCGCCACTCCGCTTGCCCCTACCCTTCCCCCTTCCGCTGGACCCTCAGCCCTTAATCGACCAGGTGGATTAGATTAGGACCCTTCGATTCTCGTGCTAACTTTGGGTCCCGACTGGAGACTAATAACTGGTGCACGCGAAATCGAATCCCTATTGAACTCTAAAGTAGTGCTCTGAAACCTGAATCATGATGCAGAAATCGAAGACATAAAAACGGCTGCATTTTGAGATTGTTTACGGTTTCTGTGAAGTTAGAATAAAAAAACCACACGATATATATTCATTGCAACTGTTTAATAATTAAATTACACTGTTTAATAATTAAATTACATTTTATATTATTAAATAATTTAATTATTCGTACAGCTCTGATGAGGATGATAAATCAGCATTGCAAATGTGCGGCTTGCAGCGACTGCGTTTCTAACTTTTTATTCTTCTGTTCTTAACTGTTAATCCAATCTTTTCGTGTGAATTCTCTGGGTTATTTCGAGCATCTGATTTTTTTATTTTTAACTCACACATTTCAGGATCATTTTTAAAAATTATTTGAAAAGCTTTTCTTTAAAGGTAAATTTTAAAGTAAACAGTTTTTTCGATGTCTCTGTATTATTTCTCTTTCTTCTGCTTCTTCTCTCGTCTCTCTACTTCTTTTTCCTATTCATAAACGTATATGTAGTACCGACATACGCGAGATAAATAGATTTAGCGTGGCTTCGACCTTACCGAGTACGCACTCGCCCAGTTGAAGCTTTATTCTACCACCTCTCTCGACGCTCTCGTGCGCACGACAGGTGCAGCGTGGGAGAACGAGGGTGGGAAGACGGAGGTAGGTCCACGCTCTCGCAGGGAGCTCGCCACGGGGAGTGAAAGGGGGGCCAGAGGGGACAAGGAGAAGGAAGGCAAAACGAACGAAACGGCAAGAGAGAAAAGGCGGTCTCCTCGGTTAGGCGTCGACTCGCCCATCGATCCCCCCGTGTAACCCGTCGCTGTGTACCCTCGGTCCATCGCGTCCTCCGCGAACGCTTCACCATTGCTCTCGCGTGGTCGACTCTGGGCTGGCTGATCACGCTCGTGACAAAGAAATCCGATAAACAAAGAATAAGTATCGAGTTAATCTCATTGCTTTAATCTATAATGTCTAGACGTGATTTCTATTGGAATGAGATAATAATTTTATACCAGTTGCATACTGCTCTATGAACCGGTAACAAAGATATAAAAAATGGAAATAATAAAACCAAAGTGAATAAATAAATGGATAAGTTAGTAAAACAAATCGTGATAAATTAATATCGATCGCAAATCGAAATTGTAAAAAATGCTGGCTAAATAATCCTATTATCTCAGATGTTTTGAGGAAATTATCGTTGTTTATGTATTTTATATAGCAACAAACAAAACAACGTTAAGTAATAAAAAAATTCAACAATTTTTCCTTTTAGCTTCTGTAAAATTTTCTTTGAGAAAAAATCGAAATTGATTTTTTATATTATATTATATCTGTAATAAAAATAAAAATATAGAAATCAACATTAAATTTTAATCTGATTAAGTAATAAATCTTTAAAAAAAAGTCTTTTATTCTTGTTAAATTTCTCTTTTTCTTTCTCTCTCAATTTCCTTGCTTATTTATTTAGGTGAAGTGTTTAAAACTCAGCTACTCTGTAGTCGTTAAACTTTTAATTGGTCGCGTGAGAAACGCATTAACCGAGTATAACTACATCAACGCAGTTTGTAATTGATTATTTCTTTCCTTATACTTACAAGTTTCCATTCTTTCAAAATATCTCTATTTAAAAATTTAATTAATCTCGTCTCTATTCAGCCGCTGAAATATAAACAAATTATTATTTAATGAATATTTCACGCAGAGCTTCGATCAATCTTCGAAAGTTTTTCATGATGATATTATCGAGGATACGCCAAGAAAATAAAAGCATTTTAATGAGTAGTCTGCGCATCTCATCTGCTTCAGAATGACTGAATTTGCAGCTTTTGAAACTTCTTTGTTTTCTCAAAAATCATCCAGAATCCTCATTCGGTCGTACGCGGCAATCATTGCCCCGCCAAGAAGTGGCCCCCGTAATCATTACAGATACACACATCGATCGCCCATCGCCGTTAAATTGGTCTTCTTGGTCACAGCTGATGTATCATCAACGGAGTCGTACACAAGGACCGTAACGATACGGTCTCGGTTAGCGTGAGGGGCCAAGGTTGCTGTTAGTCGCTTTTTCCGGCGAATTCCGGCCTAGACACCTGCGCTCGAATCGCAGTGTTTCGGACGGCCTAGCATCCAGCCATCGCATCGCATCGGCCCGGCGAACAACGGGGGCACGCGTGCACCGGACGGGTGCATCGTTCGATCGAGCCGCGCGCGCGTAGGGTATGTCGGGTGCCCGCTCGTTCCCTAATCGAAGAGCGATACGAGCTAATCGCCGTGGTACGAACAGGTACCGCGGCTCCGACCGCGTGCACGTATGTATGTATAACGGGGCGGCGCGGCGGCGACGGCGGCATTCTAAACACACGGTTAGGCCGCGGCCACTCGGCCGTTTAATCAGACGCCACGGGCGAGCTTCCATGTCGAACCGTGAATATCGGTCCCTCGTATCTCCCGTTCGGCCGTCCCGCCGATAAGGATCGCGCCACACGGCAATTTCGGCGTCCCGCACATGTCGTGTCGATCCGACGGTCGATCCGCTGGAATTACGACGCGCAAACAAGCGAATCCAGGAACGCCGAGCGGAACGAGAGGGAAAACAGGGGAAATCCTCGTTCTTATCGCCTTACGATCGATCGTGAGGTGCTGCTTATCGGCGCCTAATCGAAGCGGACGACGATCATGCGAGGCGAGTGCATGTCTCATTTATCCAGCGAATAAAGACATAGAATGATATCGTTTTCTTAAAGTATATAGCGCGTACTCTACAACGCGTTCAATTTTTTTCTTCGATTCTTTTTTAAGAATGTATCACTTGCTACTTGAGAAAGAACCAATCTCGAAATTAGAATGACTATCGATCTTTATCGCATCGTCGAAAATCATGACGATCACATGTTTGCACCTCGGTTACGATCAGGATGACGGTAATAAAATCTTATGTCGCCGATCGCTTAATAGCCAATCATGCGTCACACCATGAGCGATCTTATCACGATGACGCGATCACTTGAGGGTTTGATGCCGACGATCGGCACCCTCGTGAACGAGATAACCATCGCGAGTACCTGAAAAATCTAGATAAAGTAACATCGACCGGTATGCAAATGCCATTTTGTGAAATTACGAGATTGTTTCGCGGGTGTCATCCTCGATACGATCAGTTACGGGATGCCACTGGATTAATGGGCCGAAACTCGCAGGCGTACTAATTGAGCAATTTGAATTTATCTTCTCCTTTGGAATTAAATTATCTCCTTCAATTTTTTTTTCAAACTCGTTAAATTGCAACGTATCAAACGTCTTGATAAACAAGTTCGCACATCACACATACATTTTAATAGTCGTCAGATCCGACGTTCGTCGGATGTCTTCAGATAGTCGTCGGATAGTTCTGATCTGAGTCGACGGAACCGGACGTCTTGATTTCGACGTGACACACAGGGAGAACGGTGCGGTCGGGGTTTAAACGAAATCTCGATGGGATCGATTCTCAGACAAGACGACCGCAAGACTCCACTTTTCCCCGATGCGACCTTCCTACGATCAGACGTCAGTTGGAGTGACACTGCACGCGATGCGACCGTGAGCCGGCCATCTGGTACCGAATTGTTTGTCGCCGTACGCGATAAGTTCTCTCTCCGCGTTCCTGGACGTGTTCGTTTCGCGACGCGATTTTTTCAAGAGGAGAGAGAGAAAGGAGTGTCTTTGCGGTGTCGCCGCGCGGTGACACGCAACATCCAAGCGCCTTTCAGAGGGCAAGGATTCTTTGTTGCCGGCATACCCGAGGACGCGCGGTAGATTCTTTCTCTTTCGTGTTGCCCGCGACAAAGATTGTGCGCCTCGAGGAGGAGACAGATTGGTCACGAAGTGCCATTCACTGGTACTACATGCTGGATACGCCGAGTTAATCTCATCGATTCTCTCGAAGAACGTGAGCGACTCTAAAAGTCGTATAAAGAGCACTGTAACTGGATTTTTAGATATTCCCTTGCAAACCAGTAATGCCATCCTTTGATACTGCTCTATTAACGGATATAAGAAAGTGTCGCAGTTGTACACTCATTAAATTTGAACTTTTAACCTTCTAAACTAACAATGAGCTTGTAGGATCCATTCAATTACATGGAAGAAATGATTTTGCTAAAAGGTCTAAAAATTTAGGTAGCTACAGATCTCAAAATAATTTTATTGAACTAATAAAATAATTAAGTAGACACATTCTAGCGATTAGTCTGAGAATGTTCTATTCTATATATTATTTTTATGGTCCAACAAAATCATTTTAAATCTAAATATAGCTAAATTTTAAATATTTTAACAAAACCACTTTTTCCATGTAGTATTTTTTTTTCTATACAAATTATCATGTTAATTCGTCGAAATTAATTAACACCTTCTAATCAACATAAATGGGTCTAATAGACCCATTAGAAATTAATTTCAACGAATTAAAATGACATAATTCGTATAGAAAAAAAAATACTACATGGAAAAAGTGGTTTTGTTAAAATATTTAAAACTTAGCTATATTTAGATTTAAAATAATTTTGTTGGACCATAAAAATAATATATAGCATTAGTAACTATTACAGATTTTGACTCCTGAATTAATATCCTCCCTTTAGCATAACTGATAACATTTGGGCATAAACTACTGAGCTTCAGTGCGAATACTTAGCATCATACCTTTTTCCTCTTTTAACTTTGACGATCTTTCGGAATATGCACGCATTCTTTCTCGCAGCTCTCTCACGACCACCCATCATATCGTGCAGCCATCTTCCATCGATTATGGCTATCCAGCGACTGAATGTACACACATATATTGTACACACTCACGCATCCGCGCACGCACAAGAAAGCAGGATGACGAAAAAAATCGCATGACGAGTCGCGAGCGCGTAAAAAACGGAAGACGCGCGTAGTTACAGCCCCACTGACTAGCATTAATTACGTCATTCTCCGCGTTAACGGGTTAGACGGCCGCGTAATGACGACACGCGGCGTATTATGCGTGCGTGCATGCGTATGTATATGTGTGAGCGCGTTAACGATGCCGCAACAACGATAAAAGCGCGAGCGCGCGCGCGGATTACTGTTACCATTAATGGCCGGTCAGACCTTAAGAGTGGAAAAGAAATCGCATGCGGAACAAAGTTGCGTCACCGTTCTCCACGCGATGGTATCCGTTAAAAAGTCTCATAGCCGTCTCTTAGAGAACAATTTCACGTAGCCCATATCGTGCCATCTTGGGCACGACAAATATCGGGCTACTTCTTATACATCGCACCGATGACAGGCGCGCTACCGTATTTCTTTACTACGGCATTTTATTATGGACTTTACGACGTTATTACGTTCCATTATTTTCGAGTGCAATTCCTGGCGACGTCCGCAACATTCGTGATGTTTCGTAATTGCGGATTTAGTGAAAAGAATGCTCTCCGATCGAGAAAATAATTTTCCTTAAAGATTTAAGCAGGGATTTATTATTTTTCGCAAAAGATAATTTTTGTTTAAAATAAATTTAATAAATAAAAAGTAGCGTCGAATATGATTAAAGCTAGTCTTTGCCTAATATAATATTATGTGAACTTTTGGACACACGTTCCAGTTCTTTAAACTGCGCGCTGAACATAGCCAATCTTGTGTGATTTTTTGATCTTTTACTACACTCGAGGATCGTCAATGTGTCGAGTTAATTTTTATCACTTACAAATATACAAAAAATTACATTAAGTAGTTCTTATATGTATATACTTCAATATATCTTTAGAAAATATTTGTAAAGTATTGAAAAAAAGAGAGTATAGAAGCCATTATTTAACCAAATACTGTCCTAATATATAAAGAAAAGAAGTGTGCAGAACACGAATGACCCAATTAAGTATACTAAGGAATATGCAATTAAATTAATCATCAGTTTAATAATAATAATAATAATAATGTTAATAAGCATCTTAAATAATATTTTTACGACAAAATCGTTGAGGGATAAACACTACAGTTGATGATGTTGCGTGAATTTTCGAGTTCTGTGAAAGAGGATCCGATTCCCCCTTCGAAAGAGAACGAGACACGAGGCGATCGTGATGGCACGCCGGTACTTCCGCGTATCAAATCGATGTCTCGTGCGCACCCTCGCGCAAGATGATAGTATTTCTACGTACAAGGAGGAAGCACACTCCAGCACGCGATACGGAGATTAACGCGATACTTTGAGGAGTGGTAACTTCGCTTGCGACAGCGGGAGTATTCGTGAGTGTTAAACACGCGTGCATAGCGGAGGAACGATTAAATCCGCTTACGTGCAGATCGAACGTCGCGCTGCCTCCTCTTCCTTTTCAATTCGCGTGATAAAACAGATGAACGTTGACAGACGTCGTGTAAGAGAGAGATTAGGTCGGTAAAAAGCAAGGAGAGAGAATAATCGATTATACTCATGTAGATTAATAATATTAGTGAAAGAAAACAAGAATCCCGGTCTTATTAGCGTAAAGCAGCCTCTAACCGATCAATATCATATTGCACAATATTTAAAAATTACTATATACCCTTTGGAAATTTAACATTTTTAAGTTATCTTTAAACTTAGCGACACCAAGAACTTCTTAAAATTGAGTTTCACGGGGTAAAATCAGATTATTTTTTAGGAAATTACTCAAATAAAGTTGAAACATCTATATAACTCTAAAGAAACATTTACAGTAATTTGTAATTACTGTACTGTAAACTTCTGATTTTTGCTTGTCATTAATTGTTCCCCAATTCCATTGTTTCGCAATTTTACTAACAGTTAACCACTTTTCTTCATCAAATATTGTATAACAATATTGATCGTCTAAGCTTTAGAACTTCTAGCCTCTGTTAAGTCTACCGATAAACAAGTCGTGTAATCAATCTGAATAGTAAATACGAAAAAGGTGCAAAAACACGGGAGGGAACACAGAAACCCTGGAAGTAGCACATAACGCAGTCTTACGGAATTATAATTGCACGGCGTGGTATGGTGCCGCAAATCCGGCGAACTAATCTTGTACGGAGAAAGAAGGTCCTCCCATTTGCTCCTGTATTTTGTGTAACTCGTTATGACAGTATAACGATATCGTTGTATCGTCTTTGCGCAGATTTTGTACAAGTTACAACAGAATACAGAAACGCATCCGTTTCGTTTCTGTTCATATAACTCGTAAAAGTGACCGAGGTCGAGTCCGCACGTTTTCTCGGACACTCTCACGCTGTTGTGCTCTGCTTACTGTCATCGTCGTTCGAAGTTAGAAAAGTGCCAGTGTAAAAGTCGAGGGAACCGCGTGCAGATTTAGTTACACGCACACACATACACCCCTAAACTATAGCGTCTATAGCCGAACAGCTGCCGCGGCTGTAACGCGAGTTCAACGTTGAGATATCACGCGAGAGCGAAAGCAGACGCTCGGTGCAGAAGAAGATGACGGGGGCACGTGGGGCTACGCGGGAAGAACTGGCGAGTCGGACCAAGGGGTGGGCAGCGGGGGAGGTATGGCTGAGGAAGACAACCCGGACCCTGAAGACAACGACCCGCCACTCAGGCCCTCGTAAAAAGCACGGAATGTCACTGAATGACGGGCCGCGGGACCGGCTCGGTAAGTAATTCTTCGGCAATTACATAATTACTCGTGGTTAGCCGTTGCGCGTTAGCCCGTTGCACTGGCCTGGTGCTCTCTGGCGCGAAGGCAGAGAGGAGTCGTTACGATATTTACTACTATATAATGGCTGCCCCTGCCGACGAAGAAACGGACCGCTGGCTGCGGCGAGATGAACGAGCGAGCGAGATCGAAGGCCCGAGGTTTAAGGACCAACGTGTCCTCGGTCAGACGCCGAACGGTCCATACTTCGCCTTCGAAGGACAGGTGAAGTACAGTCGTCCATGAGGGAAACGGTGTTTAGAGATCGTTGAATTTTCTGCTTTGAGAGAAGCACGACATTGTTGAACGTAACAATGAACGTCGCTAATCTTGGGAGAAAAAAATCGGACAAGACGAAGATTCTCGGGATCAACAATTTGCGATTTGTCATGTGTTTTTTGAAGTCACTCGGAAAGACTGACGTTTCAGGACTGTTAAGTTCTCTAGTCGTGATTCGGTGTGAAATTATTGAACAGCGGTATCGAAAAATCAAAAACCTAACATAATGTAATCGGTAACTGACCTTGATCGAAGAGAGATACTGTCAAATCAGATTAAAATAAAGAATTCATAATTATGAAAAGATTTTCGACTTGCGACCAAATTTCTCTTTGTTCCTATATCTGCTCTATTGCGTGACTGACTGAAGTGCTGTTGGTTTTTAGAACCGTAGAGAAGACAAATGTTTTCCTTCGCCGAACGTGTGAACTACTGTAAAATCCATACAGATACAACCAAACGGACAACATCACATCTTCTTCACGCAAAATTGAACTCGCAGCCAAAATTACGAAATAGCGATCAGTATATTGTAAAAGCACATTAGCTCATTATCATGCATATTCGGCTATGCTACCCGAAATTAGTAGTGATCGATGGACGTTGAATGAGAACGGCAGGAAACAGCGAGTGCGTCCCGAAACTCACGAAGCGTGTTAACGCTTGCTTTGTCGATCGAGAGAGTCGCGTGAGTGATTTGGTCAGGTTCAGGGCGGATACCACGCTCATTCCGGCTCCGAAACCGACGATCGCGCTCTTATTTTTCAGCCGTGCGGAACATGCGAAAATAGTGATTAGGAATTTGCATCGTTGCGCCCGTCATTCCCACCGACTGTCGGGGGCTTACGTGCCGCCCGGGGGATAATTTTTCGAAAAGAGAACACAAGGAAGCGGGTTAACCGATAAAGAGTAGTATGCAAACATCCTACCGACTCCCGAAATCAAAGTTATTTCATGGCGATGAGCCTCTCTATCCAAACTGGCGGTTCAATATAGTTTCTCATACCCGATCAATTACATTCTATCAATGTAAATTGACTTTAACTTTATCTCGATCAACTTGATCTTCGTCTTTTTTTAAGAATCAGGAAAAAATTGTCGACATTAAAAAGTTAATCTAAATTAATAGAAACGGGCATCAAAGGTTTTGAATTTATTCGTGTTTCTTTCACTAATTTCAACCTAAAAAGAATGTTAAAAAATCAAGAATTTTGTAGTTACTAAAGATTAAAAAAAGATAATTTTTGAGATCTGAGTTTCAAGGGTGGTGATACATAATAAAAGTGATGCACGGAAAAAATGATTTTGCTGAAGGATCTAAAAATTTAACTAGATGATCCAACAAAATTATATTTTCAAATTTGTATCTAGCTAAATCTTTAAATATCCTTCAACAAATCCGCTCTTTCCTTATATGATTATGAACATGACTGCGGATAAAATTGCTGAATACAGTTTATTCTTTTTTTTTTCGAACTCTCTTCTTTCCTCGATCGAGAAAAGAAGATCCAACCGCCGATGAAAGTGCCAGCTTAACTGTTCGGAAGAATAACTTCGTACTACTACGAAACATAAGTGTGCGCTCGAGAATATCGGGCCTCTAACGATGACTTTTGTACGCGGACAGCAGACGAATACCGAAAACCGCGGTGCAAAAAGCAAGCGGACGAAGCACGCGTGACCTGTATTTAAGGTGATTTCGACGGGGCCCAGAGACCAGGGCTTCTCCCTCTGGCCTCACCCGACGCCGCCCCACCCCTCATGTGATTCTTATTTGCAAACCGCCCTCTCCTTGCCCCTCCGTGAACGTGCACGCGAACGTGAGAACCTCGCGGTCCTCGCTTTCGTCGAACCACGTGTGAAACGCGTGCAACAGACCGCCCTAATTTGATAGTTGAAGACTAGCTGACTATGTAAAACGCCGATTTCCGGTCTGGACCGTCCTAGTTTCTCGCGCGCTTTCTACTTTGCTGCCGCAACAACGTCTCTTATCTTCTTTCCTTTTTCGTCGATTTAGATAATTTGAACTATCTCGAGATATATATCCCGGTTTAAGCGCTTCGAAGAGAGAGAGAAGAATTATTGAGAAGAACATCTATTCAGAAGAACATGTGTATCGCGTATCTTGTATCGCGTGTGGATTGAAAGAGAAAAATCTATATTTTTTTTATTAATCTTCCTTTATCTTCCTTTCGAAAAAAAAACTAAGCAAATTCGTTTACTTTAATTATGAATTACGACACATTTTTTGTCCTATTTCTAAATTTTTAATATATGTATATTTTGAAAAGACCGCTCATACAGCATAAAAGCTTATATAGTAGTATTGCTACAATTTGTAACGTTAATGTAATATTGCAGAGATATTGCGATGTTGCTGCAATATTATTGTTGAGAGAATTATCTGTGTTGTACGTTTGATAGTGAGACGAAAGTGAAACTTATTTGTAGTAATTAAATTTGTAGTAGCACTTCGTTTACGTGGTGCAATATTTTTGTAAGAAAAAGATGCTCATTTTATTGTTAGGATCTACTTGAGTGAAGCGAGGTGATGAAGATCTTTTCGGGGACTTCCTTCGCTTACAGCCGCACATCCTCTTTCCCCCTTTCTTTCGATATTTATTACAACCGGGTCCGTTCGCACCCTTATCAGAGGCCTCCGCCGGCCCCCTCCGCAATGCACGCGTCAAGAGTCGAGGGCCGCGAGCGCCCCGGCCGGCAGTGGTCCCGAGAGTCGATTCCAATTCGATATCACCGACGCAATACGGTGGAGAGAGGAACATTGCTGCGCCGCGTTCTGCACGTTGCCTGCCTATCAGTCATCGGTAATAAATTTAGAAACAAATTGCCGGTCACCCCGGCGACCCATTGCGGAAAGGTGCAACGGACCCGCGATGAAGGGGGTTGATGGCATCGTGAGGCGTCGCCGCAGCGATGAGCGGGGGGAATAGTGCAGCGAATGGGCCGCAAAGCAAACAACAATAATAATTATGAGTCAATGGCGAAGAGGAAAGACGAGGAGGGAACTTACGCGAGTTCGTAATATCTGTAATGGGCTGTTCTACTCGAGTGACCTGTCGGCCGCGGCTGAATTAATGGCGGCCGAGATTTCGCGTGGAAACCAGACGATTGGTATGAAGAGCGCGACGAGGAACAGGGAGAGGGAGGAATGAGAGGTGAAGGCGGCTGCATAGGGAAGAAAGGGGCCTAAAGGGTGAAACATCGTCCGTCTTTCTCTTCCTCTCGAGGCAGTCTCAAGTCGTGACGCACGAATACGCTCCTACGGGTGGACGAGCTCGCTCGCATAACCATATTTCCATGTAACATGGAACTGCAGGCGGATATCGCAGCCCTGTCTCCGTTTTGTGATCCTTCACATGGGAAACTCGGGAAAAAGATGAGGGATTTGAATATTCTTCAACAATGGTAAATTTGCCACTGCAAAATCGTGTGTCAATTAGAAGTGTCATATAATTCTTTACATACTCTTTAATGATATTTTCGAATATCCAGAACAAAAGGGATCAGACTCGATGCTCTGGTTTGATCATTTTTCAATACACATTACATAGACTGAGCGCTTCTCTATATGAGAAGCTATATGCCGTAACCACAGAGAGAAGTAAATATGTGTACGATATCTGTACTATTACTGAAAAATATTAAATATTTACTGACGAGATTTACTCTGTCGTGATAAATGTGATACTAAAGTCACTGATTCACTTTTAGAGAGTATACAAATTAGGTCGCATTCCATTTTACTATTAGATAATTAAAGTCTTATACACGCTTTCCTGATTCTAGAAAAATTTATTATATTTGTTCTTCAGCTGCTGTATTCTTCTGAAGATTTCTGACAGCTAGTATAATTATTGAAAAATCGCGGCTTTGGCCAAAACCAACGACTATCGTACTAACGTAATACGAAGCATCATTATTATCCGATTTGGAAGGTGGATGTCCATACTTCTCTCGAGTAGTATTATTGTGAACGCGTACGCTCGCATGACGATGGCTGGAAATCTCGCGCTAATTGAATGGGAAGTCGTTCCGGAGCAAACCGCGGAGCGCGTTGCTCCGACTCGATCGTTTCGGGCGCATTTATGGCGGTCGCTTGATGCGCTCCTAATTGTCTGGAAAAAATGTGCTCGGGTACCGTCTGCGCGACGATGCTTTAAGAATGGAAATTTTGACTTCAAAACAAATCGACTGAGCTGCGCATAATTGAGTGCGCTATTATACACGGCTCATCTTTCATTTTAACGTGCGCATTTCTAAGAAAAAATTTCGGTTTAATTGTATAGATTATACACAGTGTGCCAGACCTACCAAATGACTCATTACTGAGTTTTCAGGCCAATCTAGAATTGATCAAAAACCGACTCTTTTCTCTAACTGTGGATAATCATTACTGATGGTTTTGAATAAAATATAATTTACTTCACTTCAGCATACAATATAGCCAAGAAAGAGACTTGATTTACAATTTCTCTTAGCCTACTGATGATTTTGTAATAAGTAACTTTTAAACGTACCACTGCAAAATCATCAGTTTAGTGATTAATCACAGCAAGAAAAATACAATTTTTATATTACCGTCGAGTTAAGTGAAGTTTACTCTAAACCACAAGTTAACCAGATAATGAAAAACCGGGCCTTAATCGGACCGATCCGCGGCGTATTTTCGTGTCCAAGTTGCAGAGTTGATAAATCGGCTGGATCAGTTCTCATTCCGAGTGGCAGCTACGCGCGCTAACGAGCACCGGGAACGAATCGGCGACTATTAAACCCGACGTCGGGCTAGCTTACGTGAGACCACATGCGACGCGATTATTACGTCGTCGACTCGCACAGTCACGACTAATACGCTAATTACTAACAACACGCGCGTTTGATCGATCCGTCCGGCCTGTCGTCCTCCCTCTTACCCGCAAGTTCCGCGCGGTGGACGTCCTCGTTCGTCATAATAGCGCGCATCAGTCAAAAACAGTGGGATCATTTGGGGCTGCAGAATTACCATCGGCGAAAAAGCGAAATTACTGATATGTGCGGCGGTGGTCATTAGTGCCATGCAGAAACAGGCGAGAAGAACAGCCGAAGGATTCTTCCAAAGAGAAAGAGGACGAGATTCAGGCTCTTCTCTCACAGGAATATTTCTATACAACTTGATATGCACGCGCGGTCATCTCCGTCTCCGGCGTGCGACCGAAGTTGCGCTATGGCAGAAATCGATCGCTGTTGCGGTATCGGCATGCAACTCATTATGCGTCGGCCGAGCGGTGCACGTGTGATTTTTTCGGGGTGCGCAAGGAGAATCACGCCGCACGCGTCGCGTGCAACCAATCGCATGCTGTAACGCGCGAGATGCATTGTTCTCTGCGCTCTGCCGCCCGAGGATACGCTCCCTCGATCGTAAATATCGCGCGCGGACATTCTTGCGACGACGTACAAAGACTCTCTGCTTGTCCATTTCTCACCACTCGCGCCGTGTATTGTCAAAGAAAATTTCTCTTTATATTGTATACGAGGATTACGAAGGCGAGTTCATCTTGTCCAACAACCAAAGTATACGCGATACGATTTTACATCTTAAAGGCACACGAAAGAACTTTGGCAGAAAGCGAACCAACACTTTGCCATTGTTTACGTCTTAAGACCGGAGTACAGACCTTATAAAGCATAAGAAAAATAACCAATTAGAGTCTTTTATTTTATGAAAAGAAAGAAAATAAAGCATTTAGATTGATTCAGACTCAGTATTTCCGTCTTTACTCTGCCTTATATTTTTTTATTGCCATAAGTTTTAGGTTTTTTGTTAATCAAATTTAGATTTATTAAAAATAATGACAAATTTCATTTTATATTTCAATTCAATTTTGAGTCATTTTTAGATATAAAATTTCTTATTAATTTCTAAAATATTAATTAACGAGCAATTTTGTGATTGAAAATAATTAGAATCACTTTTCTGGGAAGTAAAATCTATTAAGTTCTAGTTGAGATAAACGAAATTCTGATTGATGAAATCAGAATATCCTGATATAAACTTCCAAAAACGGCCGTATGCCGCGTGTAAAAGTTTGAATTATTCTTAGATGCGCAGGAGAATTAGATACGCTAGAATTTTCATATCGCCGATAATGTTACGGATTTCTTTCAGGTTTCCCAAGCGCTCGGGAACAATACGTATCATGGAGAGACGGGGCGCTGCGGCGCCTCTCTCGAGTTCCCGTCTCAAAAAGCCGGCGTAAAATTCGGCGATGAGCGTGACGGCCGCGAAACATCTGGCGGGACGTTTTCCGAAACAGGTAACACCAGACACGGGCAGTTTCAGGACATAATGATACAGTGGGCCTGGTGGTAAAGGGCGAGATCCTCCCGCTGCTAATTAAAATCTGCCCGCGGAATACATTACTGCGGCCGGGGCCCATCCGCACACACATATAAAATGTATATGTATATATCTGGCTGGGGACCCAAAGTGGAAAACAACGCCCACCGCGCCCAGCCGATTTGACACTTCATTATTCGCCGACCACGTGGGACCCTGTCATTAAAACGAGATTAGTCTCGTAATCGTAAAGTTCGCCTGGCGAGACCTCGCGTCGTAGCCCTCTTCTACCACCCATTCTCCGAGTTTGAGCCTGAGTTACAAAGTAGAATGAAGATGGTAATAAGCACCGGTCGTAATTCAAAACCCGAGCGCGGCCGGCGCCGAGAAAGCTGAAAGCTCATCCTCCCCAGAAAAAGAACTCCCTCGCCGGAGAAATTGTCCACAAAAGTTATCGTGCGAAACTCCCAAACTTTGAAAATTGAAATCTTAGAGCGACATAAAACTTCCTTGTTTGTCTCGAAAAGTCAACCCCTAATTTTGTTAGTCGAGAGAAACATCCTGCGAGATTACCGCGCGTTGATTTAAACTGATCTTCCTCTCTTTACATAATTCCTTCTTTAAAAAAAAAGGGTTTAAATAAGAAGCCCATCTTAATTAAGCATCTCTTTAGACGCTCGATATTGTTGTACAATTATTTCATTGTGTTATTTAATGCACTGTTTAAAACAATTTAAAACAAACAATCTGTGGGGGCTCAATATAGCCTCTAGACGAATAATATTGTAGAATAATATTGATCGTCTAGGGCTCGTCTTTTAGAGGTTTCTTAAATTTTTTTCATCTCCATTGGCATTTAATTTTTTCCAAATTCATCCTTGTAACGCTTGCACCTTCGGTTCGTTCGGGTTTAGTGTTTAGACGACGAAGGAAATGCGTATTATTGCTCGAAAATCGTTCGGTCGCGTTTCGTTGGTTGGTTAACCATCGGTACGACGATGGAACGTCGTGAACGTTCAGCCCAATCCGCCGAAAACGGACGAGGGGTGGCGTTAACGCGTCCCAACCGATTCGCCGCCATTCCCTGCACGTCGATTCAGTGCATACGCAAATACGCCGCATGGAACACAGCAGAAACGTCCAGCTTACGGAGGATTAACGTCACGCCTTGGCAGAGTCCACCCGTGGGACCGATGGGAGCGAAAATACTACTCCCCGTCTTACATATGCCTGTGCTCTTCTAAAAGCAGCATATTGAAAATGTACGTGGAATGATAAAGGATAAATGCTCCGCATTTTTGCATTTGAATGAGCATTCAAACGTACTTTTCTTTCATTTCAGCTACATTCTCTTTACACAATTCTCAGTACGGTAAACAAATCCTTGAAGAAAAAATAGATCTGCATACGAAGATTCAAATTAAAATTAAATTACTAATTTACTATTAATGTTAAACATTATCTTTTTTATTTTAATGTGCATCACTTTTACTGTATTCTTTTTCATTTTATTTCATCTTTATTTCACTGTTATAATTATACACATTTTTTTTACACTTTAATCTTTACATCTTCCACCGTCTATCTATCGTTTATCATAACTAGTTTTCTCTTAATTTTTAGTTTATTTTGTATGTTCTAGAATCTGTAATAAAATGTTTTTATCTACTTCCTTATCTATACATGGGAAGAAATACGGGGTTTGATAAAGTAATTAAAAATTTAATTGGATACAGATCTGAGAAAATTTTTTTTAGATCACATCGAAATAATTACATAGGGCTCTCAAACTGGTTGCTGGAATGTTGAAACTTTTTGCAGCAATGTTATCAAAGTTTAAGCGTGCTACTTCGTTATTTTGATGATTCAACCAAATTGATTTCGAATATGTATCCGATTAAAATTTTTAGCATAATCATTCTTTCCATTTATCATTCGCATTATCGCGTGAATAATTTATTGCTTACCCACAAGAATTTAATCGACGATGTTCGACAAACATCGCTCGGAATTGACGCGCGATCTTACAATACGTCGATCCTGTAAAAGTGGAATTCCGAGGCGAGCGAGAATTCCACATCCCGGTGCGTCCGCGAGCGCGCATTTCCAGTCGCCTTTTTTATTTTGCGAAAATGAGAGTTTACTGCCTTCCGCAGGGTGAGAGAGAAGAAATGTTCCTTTGTCTCTTTATGGTCGGAAAGTGGCCCGTGGATCGGCCACGGCGGAAGAGGCCGAGAGAGACTCAAGACACATCGCCGCGCTGCCGCCACCGCCGCCGTCACCGCTATCGCTGCAGCCGTCTTCTTCTTGGACGCTACGAAGAAGTACGGTCGGATAATAACGAGTTTCGCTGTCGTCCCTCTCGCCCTTGCGCGAGTAGCGCGAGTCGTAAAGTCAGCCGATGTTAACTCCCCCCGCCGTCCGTCCCTCGACCGTTTTTCTTCCACGGCGATGTGGACGATCGTGTCAAATTTTTATTGCGCCAACGAGCCTGTCTCGTGGCGCGGATACTCGCAATCGCCTCGCCTTATACGGCACTGGAACGACGAGGAAAGAGAAAGACGGACTTCACCTCGAGAATCGCATCAACGCAACGTCTCCTCGCTAGGCATCGACAGATTGCGAGGGATTGTATATAAATGTGATAATAAGTTTAATAATATATAGCGGTACAGATGCAAGTACCGGACGAGAGACGGCTATACATGTCATTTAGATTTTCTTACATATTGGATGAGAATTATTAGCAACGAGTAAGCATATTAGTGAAATAAATAGCGATAAATACAATTCTTAGAAATTTATTAATTAATTCGATAGCGCTCTTGATTTAAGAATTTCGATAATAATCGGATACTCTGTATGTAATTTCGGAAACAGTAGAAAAATACTATACTCTGAATTATTCTGCATTCTATATTTATTAACGCATTTTTCTGTCCAACCTCAATTATTTAATTAGTTGAGAAGAAAGTTTCATATATTAAATTCTTAGTAAAGGGATGTTCGACGTTGGATCGCAGTAAACATGATCACTTCCACGTTGCGTTTTTGCCTCCATAAATCCGTTAATGGTAAGATGATTGCGATCATCAGCTAAAATTTATCTTAAAAGAAGCCTGTAATTTTAAACTCGAATTTTGACAAATCGAAATCTAAATAGCGGTGTGGAATATTATGATCGTAAAATAATTAATGTATTTGTTATAGGCACGCGAAATATCTTCCGAAATTACTGTAGTGATGGCGCTAGCATTTTCAATGGGTTTAAAAAGGAAAGCCTGCGGTACCGAGAAGAGATAGGTATGATATCGTATACAGATCGTCCTGTATAGTGCACCGTAAAAAGATCCAATCACGCGATATCCATCAGTAAAGTGCAAATATTTCCACTCTGTTTATCTTGGTAAATTAGTTGAAATCACTGATACAGTATTTCCATTCCATGCACATTTTTCTCTTTGACCAAGTAAATTTCATTCGCGAATTTGTATTCACTGCACTCGAAAATTCGTCCAATCCGTTCTACGACACTATTGACTGCACTACTCCGTGTGTCGGAAAGGTTATTACGAGTCGAGATATTCCTGCGGGAAATCTACCTGCGATGACGCGGAGCTGTATAGAGTAATCCCGGAAGAGCGCCAAGTTCTCGGTCTGGATAAAACAGAAGATCTGTTCGATCGTTGTCTTTAATAATAATTACTTCAGATAAATATCAACTTTTACTTTTATCAAACATCTGATTGTTTACATTTACGTCTCAGATAATAAGAGAAAAGAAGAAAAAAGTAGAAATAAGGAATGATGTAATATTGACGAGTTAAAAATAAAAAATTACAGCCACGGTCATAAATAAAGCACCCCCATAAATGTAACTTTCTATAAAACTTATTATATTAAAAAAATTAATTAAACAATTGGTTTTATTGAACAATATTTTTATAACAATTTTAAGTCTTTCCTTAAAAATGCAATAAATTGAAGACTTTGTATGTACTTATAATAAGGCATTTTATACTTATGGTCAAATCTGCGTTCATTCGATAAGTTTGAAAATTGCGTGACAACTGCGATGGAACTGTTGAATTTAAAAAAATGTCACCTGGAAAAAGTCACTATTTTAAAATTACTCTAACTCTAAATAATAAAAACTCCCATTGTTTTACTGACAGCAGAAACATTCAAGGTGGACAAGCTGTACGATTCACCCTCTGTATGATCCTGTATTGTCACATCATTTCACGTGTTACGTCGTGTAATATTCAAGCGATGTCTATTACACCGCTGGACTACCTGACGTTTCGCGTGACGCGACGTGCCGATATTTTCTTTCCCCCTTTTTTTTGCTCGCCAAACGAGAGGCGCACAACGGGACGCAGAGGCAAAGACGCATTACCAGATTGGCTGGCTCACGTTCACATTCAGGGGGAAGGGAAAAGAGGTCCTTTACATTCATGAAGCTTTCATCCGGTTGATTTGACTACGCTCTACGTATCTGTGGCTCTCGATTTGATTTGCATTGATTGGAGTGGCCGGCTCTCCCGATAACAACCGTTCTTCTTCGATGCAGATACCAGAAACGGCGGCAACGTACACGCGCGTGCGAATTCACTTTCGCGTTGATTTTATGAGGGTGTATTCTGCTAAGTGAATTTTAACTATAAATCTTGCATGTGGTCGACTAATTGTAAGCAAGAGCAAAAATTAAAAATTTATTTTGCTTAAAAATCTATTACACGTATTTTTTAACAAAATACAAAATTACCAATTTTTTAATATTATAATAATTATTATATTTGAAAGTAATACAAAATTTAGCGACAATTTAGAACCTGGATTAAAATTATTTCAATAAGTATGTACATTGAAAAAAGCGTAGAGCCTAAATTTTAATAAATATTTGAATAATACTTCAACTTATTATATATAAATATTTACTGTTATTATTTTTAAATTGTCAGGAATTATATTACTCGCGCTATGAAAAGAAAACGATCAATAACACGATTATGTATGGTTCGAAATATCCAATAATTTCATTTATAAGGAGAATCGTGTAATATTTTATAATACGTATCGTGTATACGCATTAAATAGTAATTAAATGTTAATCACATATAATAATTGGAGTTTGCAGCATTAACGTAAATCATAAGCGAGTACAAACATTGTTGCAATAACGCAAAATTCGTTTTTATCATTTTATTATCCTCGTCATATGGCAGACTCTATCTCGCTTTGCAATATTTATTAAATATTGATATATTGACCAATATAAATAATAAAATCAGATTAAAAGTAGATATCAAGTAATTGAACAAACGACATCGTAATGCAGCGTCTCATTATTCGCGTGTAATAAAAGACTAGTCTTTACCGAACAACTGCACTACTCTTGTCGGGACGCCTTACAACAAGCGTCGCGATAGGTGCAAGCGGCATCCCAATTTCGTCTTCTTACACGACAACGGCGGCATTATACTCGTGTCAGCAGCGGAACGATGATTAATCGATTGACTGTCACGGATATCGCTCCCTCCGCGCACGGCTACCACGGTCGCGGATGGAAAAGACGCTGGAGAATGATAGGCGCGTAATACCGCGGGCTGCGCGCAACCGTCTCCATTAATAAAAATCAAACTGCTATTAAGTCGAAAATATTTACATTGTCGCGGGCAACAACGGGGGCGGGCTGCGCCCCTTTTTTGGGGGCAGCGGACTTTGGAGGCAAACGTTGTGGAAGACCGAGAAAACCGCGGTCATGGCGGACCGACGTCGCTAATCGTCGCAGAATGAGTCTCCACTTTCTTTTTTCCTCTCGCTCGTTTTCTCTCGAAAGGACCACCTGGAAATTTCCCAGATTAAATTGATTCGTACGCGCGCACTTTGCGGCGACCCGGATGATCCTCCGCCGCCACAACCGCCGCCGCCGCCGCCGTCGCCGTGACCGCATCATTCATCTCGCCGGTGTACTATTAGTACTGTTATTTATGGTGAAAAAAAAGCATAGACCGCGAGCGGCACCCATTATGTATCGAGATCGGGTCGCCGGGTGATTTATGCCGGCGGCGTAAATTGCCGCTTGTCCTTTGCAAGATCGTAGTGAAACGTCGCCGATTAAAATCCCGGCCGCCACGTTGATCGTGATTTAGCGGAGTTTAGGTGGGCTCCGGCCCCGCCGCCTCGTGATTGCGGAATTAGCGATCGCGAGATTACGCTAAGTTTATGCACGCGAAAAATACAGGCGTGGCGCGGCTCTGTTATTGGTGCGTGCAGTTCCCTGGGATCGCGATTATCTGTAAACTTAATTAAATTACTCGATGAAGATTAAGATAAGATGTGACCTAGCAAACAAACATGACTGTTGGAAAAATCTGTTTTGTCATCTTTTTCCTCATTTAGTTATAAATATATTTTTATTTGTTAATTTGGAAATAATTATCTAAGGTGCACCCTAGTAGTGAAAACAATGTAAATTGTAAAATATTATTTTGTACGGATATTGTTTAACATGTATTTTTTAACTATTCTATGCTTAACAAATCTTAAAATATACAATTTTATCGAAAATTCCGCAACGAAAAAGCGTTATATTAATTAAAATCTTTATTTTTTGGAAAGACTGCAGCTACTTAACGTGCTTATTCCGTTGAATATTTGTTTGGTTTCTACTTACTTTTTCAGAAAATTGTAATTAAATCTATATCTATAATGTTCTTAAATACTAATAAATCGAAAATTAATAATATGCAATATAAGTTATTAATGATCGATTGATTATTTGTCTTAAATTTTTTCTTTATCGTCCAACGTCTGAAAATGTCCCAAGGTGGGATACGTTTGCAACCGCAACAGCTCGTGCTCGGTCTGCAACGCCAAAAGCTCAGCATAATTTTCTTGGAGCTTCCTGACCAGATTGGCTCGTTGTTTGAAAAGACGCATTTTTTGATCCGTATGCTCGCGTTGTCTCATCTCCCCGATGACGTCGCGTTGATACTCCAATTCCCACCTTGCCACGTTCATCTCAGTAATCGTTCGGTCAAGCTTAGCGTTCTTTTTCTTCACGCGGGTAATCTTCTGCCGGAGTTTCTCGAGTTTATTCACCTCCTTGGACAAAGCTTTATCTAAAGATTTTTTCGTAGCCTCGACCTCCCTCTCGAGATGCACTGCAGTTTTATCGTCACGCAGTCCCTTGGCCTTTCTCTTCAAATAGGTGTGCATGTCCCGGGTGACCGTGACGTCCTTCAAGAAATGCAGATCCTCCTTCAGCTGCTTGAAGCGTGTTCTCAGGCAACGATGCTCCCACTCGGTCGACAGCATCCCGTGGCGGAAATCGATCATTCGTTTCAGAGCGTTCATTTTATGTGCACCCGCGACACGGATGTGTTCGTTGACTCTTTCGATCTCTTCGCGCGGCACCAAAACAGCATCCGCCGCGTCGTACCGTTCACCATGTAGTTCGAGCTCCACTTGGCCCCTCTTCAGCACCAGCTGCACCTCCGCGTCCTGCTCGCACAATATCCGCTCCTCCCTCACTGTCCTCAACTGATCCCTGAGAAGGGCCACATTCGACTTACACGCATTGATCTTACCTTCGAACACGCCGATCGTTCGCTCCACCGCGGCTATCTCCAGCTGCCGAGCCTTGATTTTTAGCTCGACGTTAATCTTCTGACGACGCAATTGCGTCAGATGGTCCCAGTGGCTCGCATCAATCGATTGCGGCAATTCGCTAGGTCGTACGTCAAGATTCTCCAGGATCTTCGAATAATCCGCGCATTCGGTTGGAAAATAAGCCGGCTTAGTATGATGTACAAGATACTTCGCAAGACTGAGCAAGTCGCTGGCAGCGACATTCCTCAAGGACACCCGCGGTCTTCGCTTGTATTGCCGTTCGAGAAGCTCGACGTTGACCTTCGACAATGCGGCGAATTCATACTGAAACTTTTTAACTATCGTTTTCTCACGAGAGCAGAGCGCGTCGTGTTGTGCGAGCATATCCTGATAGACATCATTCAGCTTCTGTACATGTTCCTCTAGCGTATATTCGTATTGATGTTTCTCGGATATCTTTTTTTTCATCCCGTCTTCCTCTTTCACACCCTTGATCCGTGCAAGGATACGCATACGACCGCGAATGCTGCGTAGTTTTAATTGATTTAACGCCTCATCGACTCTTAGTTTTAGCTACAAATAAACATTATTCTAAGATTATTTCATTCTAACATTAATCAGATTAATATACATATATAACAAGAATATTACAGATTATTATACAATTATCAAATATTATTATATTGTTAGAAAATTTATGTAAAAAGCATAGGAGATAAATATATTAGAAAGTAGTACAAATATTTCAAAAAAATTAATACAAAATATTCACAAATAACATAGTCACTTTATGTTAATTAATATAAATCAGAAATACTAAAATTTTAACATAAATATTATATAAATATTATATAATATTGCAATTTTTTAAAATAAAAGAATTAAGAAAAAATTCTTAATGGATTTAAATAATATAACCGTGTAGTTAAAAGCCAAATTCTCAATCGACAAAATAAAGACCTGGAAGAATTCATTCAATTTAGCGTCGAACTTGTCGATGCCTTCCTGCAGAAGTTCATTGATCTTCGCGTAATCAGCTTCGAGTATCCTTCTGTAACGCTCACGTTCCTGCCGAAGAGTCTCCACATCCGCTTCATACTTCCTTATGGCTGCGATGTCGTCAGGTGTGTATTGCTCCGGCTGTTTTTCCAACATGCACGCGGGCTTGCGCACGTCTATCTTTATAGTATCTTCCCAACGAATCTCTAGCATGCCGTCCATCATCTTAATCAGGGCGCGCTCGCAAAAATCGTCGGCCAGTAACAACTGTCTAATTCGTTCGGCTTCCACTGCTTGCCTGTCCAGGATTTCTTGTTGCGATGGCGATACGTATGGCTTCACCTTGACCTCGTCTTGGAATACTTGAATAATGCTCTCTACTTTCTCCTAATCGATATCGTACTTACGTTATATATCTAGTTGCTATTACTCGAAATAAGAAAATTCGTAAAAAGTAATCCTTATACATATATATACATATAATATATACAATGGCAATCTGGTCTCCGACACGATATGTCGTTCATATCTAGATTAATTTTCATTACTTTTGCAAGTGCACCAAAATTATAACATATTTTAACATCTTTAGAAAATATTTACAAGATTGTAAATCAAAAAAAAGAAAGAATATAAATTATTTAGTCGTATGCTCCTAGTATAATATTTCAAAGAAAAGAAATGTGCAGAACACATAAGAGTTTTAAAGATTAATTTGAGAATTTTCAATGTGCTATAAATTTTTATCATTATAGCATTTATTTCAAAAAGAAATGTATTATTTGATTGTATCCAGATTTTTTTTATAGAAAAATGTTAGAAAAAGATACTTGTTTAGAAATCGATTTTCTGTTTCGTAAAAATTTTAGAATTAAAAATCTGTTACCATTATTTTTTTTCATTGAAGGCATAATATATCTTCCATATAAGAAGAGTTACTTTTATTCCTCTAATTTATTCACAAGAACATCGATTCACGCTTCTCTTGCAATAATTTAGTTAAGGCTTTTAAAATATCCAGTAGAAGCTGTGTGCTCGCAATGCTCGCACCTCGTGTTTACCTTGGGATGCCACTGTGGATCAACAGGAACCTGCGGCACGCTCTGATCGAACATTATCCTTAGCTCAGAATCTATATGACGTATCCGCTTGTTCCTCTCTCGTATCATATTCGCTTCCTGCTCCTTCGTCGCGTACATGTCGTCGAAGAGCCTGTTGAAGTAGGTATGGAGCTTTCTATAATCGTGCATCAGATAATGTTCATCCAGCGTTACGTGCGCAAACCCGTAAGACTCCATCTGCGAGTAATAGTAAGGGGATTGCTCGACGAACTGATGCGTTGTCATACCTGCGGATAAGTGTCATGACGATTAGCGAGATTAATCGAGCAAAGACCTTTTTATAAAAAATCTTATAAAAACTCATAATTTTATACAAATTAAAACTGGATTATTAACTTTCCTTTTTTAGCATTCAATATTTAGATGTATTATTTATACTCTCTCTCTCTCTCTCTCTCTCTCTCTCTCTCTCTTTCTCTCAAATTTTTATTTTTTTATAAATACTGTCATAATAAGCTGCTTAATGTATTCTATTCCGTTATAATATTTGTTTAATATCTTTTTTTTTCATAAATTGTGATTAAATCCATATCCATAACATTCTCAAATACTTTAATAAATTCGACAACAATCAATAATATATAATATATTATTTAATAGAAATTTTAATTGAAATATAAAAGATGATTTACGTAAAAAAAATCAGGTAATTACTTCTAAGTTGAAAATTTTTGAGATACAAAAAGTATGCTGATTTGTGTGTAGAATGAGAAAAAATATTACTACTGTTGTCAGAAACTAGGAAATTGAAGCGCAGTGCTTGGGATCCACACGTATATACACATACCCATTGGAAGAGAAACAGAAAGTTATTACATCCTACCATCGACCGCCCGCAGCTCCGCTAGTTCCTCAGGATCAATCTCGCGCTCCTTCTCTCCCAGAAGCAGATCTATCCTGCGTCTCTCATGCTCGTGATACACCCGAACGGGTTTGCTCAATTCCGCCTGTAGTTGAGCATCCGTGTAGTTGTACCACGGCTGGAAAGTGTCATAAATGATGCCGCGCACCGAATCCCTATTAAATTGCGCCCATCGCAGGTGTTCCGTAAAGTACGGATCCTCCTCGGTCAACGAGTAATTCGTCACCTCCGTATCGCCGCGAAAGGAAAATATCGAGCGACCCAATACAACCTGCGGATCCCAGAAAGTCGCTTTTATCCAACTGGCTATACGATCTACCGAGGCACAGTGATGTTCCAGTTCCATACGGACATCCTCACGCTCATCTTTCGCCATTTTCAATCTTTGATCACGGCCTGCCCTGTTTAGATCAAACTCGGACACCGGTAACCTCTCTATCTCTGGACAGGTCTCGTTAGCGTCGAGGAGTTGTCTGATGGTGACTTTCAAGGCTTCCAGATTCTTCACAATGGCGGCCTTCTCTGCGGCGTAGAATTTTGTTTCTTCACGCAGCTGCATGTACTGCTGCCATTCTTCCCAGGTTTCAAATTCTTTCTCGTTCGATGCTGGGAAGTTTATTCTGGCTCGGGTCAACGAGGCACAAATTGCTGGCTCTAGAGAGGCATAATCCGAGAGTATCTTTTCTTTTCTTTCTTCGTACTGTTCATAGTCCACTGAATAGACGTTTTGGATTTCATTCGCGGGCGGTGACGCTGTACTCTTCTGTGCTGAAGACAAGAATTGTCATCCTTTTGTAAGGATAGATAACGTAAATGAATTACAAAGTGTTTTTTACTTCCTATTTCTTGTTTTTTGTTACTTTTTACCCTTGCCTTTTTGCCTCTTATCCTATTTGACTTGGCCACAAGGATGGGAAGGAATATCGTTACTTTTAACGTTACTTTTTATAGTAACAATTTGATAATGATGTTGCAATTTGTTATGATAACTAAACGCTATGATTGAGACACATTGTTACTTTTAAAAAATACTCAATCACTAAAATTTATTATTTTATAATTACTATAACAAAATAACAGTAAAAATAACGACATTGCAAGTAATCGTGTTACTCTCATTTCCTGTCTATTTCTTCGTTTTCTATCGCCCGAGATAAAAAGTTAATGAATTTCCAAAAAGACAAAAAACACGTGACAAGAAACATATGATTTTCGATAAAACAATTACGAAGAGAGAAAGACAAAGAGGTAAGAAGCAAAAAGTAACAGAAAGCAAAGAGCACATTGTAATCAGGCTTAAAAGAGAAATGGGAAACTTTAATAAAAAATGAAAATATGATACAATTATTAATACACACTTTTTTACTTTCACGATGAATGCGCGTTGCAATTAAAGAACCATCATGACCAAGAGCAACTACTGTATCACCGTCAGAACTAACGATAGCCTTCCGGTTGCCCGAGTCGAGTCTGTGATGCACCGGTATCACGGCAACGACTTGCCGTATCGTTCTGTCACGAATAATGACCAATCCGTCATAAGCGCACGTGACAATCCAACGTCGATCAGCGAAGACACGAGCGAGCCGCACATGATGGCCCGTCACCACCGCGTCCGTCAAGGTCGCGTACTCGAAGCGTTGCAGCCTCAGCGTGTGCAATTGCCGTTCGGAATAAGGCGAACCTATTAGCAGTCGAGGATCGCCAGGCGCGTGACACAACTCGTAAAAGACTGCGGGCAATGTTACAACGTCGACGATTTCGTTGACTAGACGTATATTTGCACCGATGAGGTACGATACGTTATACACGTGCAATTGCTGACCCACCGAGCAGAACGATTCGTACTTGTACTGTTAAGTTTATAATGTCAAATTATATATAGTCAATTTGAGAGTTACTTTTAATCATTCTTATAATTTTTAATTTAAAATAATTTAAAAAATAGAAGGAATACCAGAAGATTTGCGAATTATCGCTGTGTTTTTATCTATTGCTAATGCCAATATTTCGTGAACCTGTGAACGTGAATAGAGCGCACTGATATTGTATCAGTGTGCTTCTCGTCCCGATGAAGTGAACCGCAAGGTTCACGAAACATTGGCATTAGTAATGGATAAAAACACTGCGATAACCCGCAAACCTTTTGGTATCTTTGAAGATAATGCTCGTGAAAGCTTTAAAAGTATTATCAAATAAAAGAAACGTTCGTGCGCGTGTAAGACAAGAGTAAAAAAAACGTGCGGAACTTGATGTGATATAATTCAAATGATAATTGAATATTTAATTTTGGTTACATACGTAAGAATCGATTGAATGTTCAATTTTTAATTTATTTCTATTTATATTATTCAATTTTTAACCATTCTCAACGACATCACATTAATTATTTCAGTTTCAGCTATATGTCTATATAATATTTTTTGTTTATTACATTATGTATAGAAACTAACTCATTATGTATAGAAACTAACTCATTTCGGGATTCAATTTTCCCCACAATTAGATGCAAGAGAGAGAGAGGTTTAATTTATTATTTACTTTATAAGTGCAATAATGGGGATGTTGTTCATTTTAAAACTAATCAGTTTAATTACAGAAATGGATTAATTTACGTTTTAATACAATACATACGGAAGTTAAAAACAAAATATTATTTAACTGAAGGAATTGGGTTACCGTTGTTCCTTTAATATCTAACAATGTGGCGTGAAGCACGAGCACCTTTAAGCTCGCGCGCGCCTCATCGTCGTACAGCACCACGTCGGCGAGACGTCCCTTCGCTTGAAGCCGAGCCACCACTTCCCACGACGCATCGTGTTGCAGATTTACACAATAACAATTGCCAGTCTCCTTCTGTGCGGCGATCAGAAACCTGTCGGCAACAGAAATCGATCATCGAGAAGTGTATAATCCTAGTCGCGTCCTTATTCTCCCTTATGACTAAATATGTTTGGTAGAAATGCATTTAGAGGAGTGCTGTCAGCTGCTTCTTATGGAAAATTAATACTCATGTAATAGAACATCATCACATTCGCGAAATATAATAGTAATATGGAATTTCCACATGTTTCAGACTCTGTTTGCCATACTTAGAAAATAGACAGTAAGTTTTTAATTTGTATTAATATGTCATTGTGCCGAAAAAGATTTCCGGTTAGAACAATCAGATCTATGTACGAATTCACATAGAAATATTTAAGCATCAAAATCCATTTTTACCGAATATAGAATTTTTCTTATTTAATTAGATTTTTTCTCTCAATGGTCCAAATTTGTATCATAATTGTTTAATATTATTGTGTGTTTAACAGCATACTCTTTAATACATACTCTCGTAAATTATCAAAAGTATAATTAATGTACAATACTTTGTCGATTTGTAAAGATTTGTAAAGACGGAATTAGAATTTTGTAAAATTAGGCAAATGCTCTTAATTACGTATTATTGTTGCTATTAACAGTTCATATTAACTTTTATGTAGCTGTAACTTTCAAAAAACCGATACACGAATTATCTCATTGTTAGACTTACTTGCCGGAGTGAGAAAATTTTATAAGATCTAAGGGTTTCTTCTGGAGACGAAAGTGCGCCAGTATCGTCGGTTGCTCCGGATCGGTAAAACCCAGAATTATCATTTCACCATGATCGCTAACGACAACAATCAACGGATCGTCTGGATGCGAGACTAAAGCCGATATACTGCCTTCTATATCGAGCTCCACTTTGGAGACCTCACTGCCGCTGTAGCTCTCGAGGATACTCAATTCTTTGAGGTCATCTGTCGCCGCAAGATGATGGCACCAAGGATGCAAGAAATCGATAAAGCGATGTTTACCGCCGTGGTACAGATACGTATGAATCGTCGGCGTCGTGCCTTCACCCTCGGGGAACATCATCTGCATCAGGTAACCCTCGACAGTGTAGTAGAAAAGCCAATTTTTAGAGGGATGCGCAATCAGGATATAAGGCTTGTTGATCGACTTGATGTACCACAGTTTACGCCAGACATCAGTTGTCGGTTCTTTCTTGAAGTAGCGCATCTGACAAAAGGTCGTTTTAAGGATGATACCGCCACGAAACCAGCACACAGCCGGTATCTCAATGTTTGTACAGATCCCACAGCGTTGCGAAAATACGATACGGAGAACATTGGTACCGTCGTAGTTGCTCAAATATACATGACCGTCCACGTCAGTAATAGCCAATAGTGGATCGCTCGGTGTGCTCGGACACCAATCAATCCCGCGAATCATAGCTTCTTGCGGCAGTTTCACCTCGTGATCTTTAGAAAGAAAATATCTTACGTATTTTGGAATTTTTAACTACTTGTTTTATTAGAAATCTGGATTAATTGTTTGAGAGTTTTCTAACAAAAAACTTAAAGAAAATCTTGTTTTCTAATGATTCTTGAAATAGCTGAATTTGATTCTGACCTCAAAATTCTTAAATTCAAATTTCAAATTAATACAACGCAAATGAGTGAATAAAATAATCTGATTATAGTGAAACTCGGTTTCAAGAGGTTCTTGATGTCGCATTTGAATGTAGTCTGAAAACGTAGAATTTCAAAAAGGTAGTAACCTCTAATGAAAGAAAATCTAGTGTTACAGAGCTGACAATCAAAGTTTGTCAATTTGGAAATTGAACCAATAAAATAAAACTATAAATTTGACCTTTTTTATACTACAATTAAAAATGTCCTAAAACCGAGTTTTATATTAACCAGATTTTTTAAATTTTATTCACAGTCTTGGAAATAAAAGTCTTAGAATAATCTTGGAAAGAAAAATAAAATGCCTTTTAAGATAACAATTTTATCGATAATGTCGAGTTCCCAGGTGAGTAATTTTCCGCAAATCTTTCCCATTTGACCGACGACGGTGCGTCCAGTTCGAGTTATCCTGATTGTCTGACCGATTTCGTCACGTATAGATGTGTTGACGATCGCAATTTTTTCCCCTGTTCTCCAACACCATACAATCATCGGGAAGTTTGGATAAGAGCCCAGCGACACGAGGTAATCATCTGGTGTGAACGCAATCGCTAAGTAACCGTTGTTATATCCTTCAACACATTCGCAGATTCTTGTCATCGAAGGATACTCGAGGACGAGAATTCGCGGCTTCAGTGATCGCTCGGAGAAGGCGAAAATCGGCGAGGACACGTGACCGGATATACAGCGAGCACCATCACCGGTCTCATCATTCCAACACCATTGTAGCGTTTGCTGCCTCGTAACAACGTGAAAGAACACAATGTATACGCCAGTACACCAGGCGAGCACGTCCTTGCCGATCCAAACGATTTCTTCGATTTTGCTGCCGCGTATCCAGCAGGGTGAATAGCTTGTAATTTGATCCATCTTTCACAACGGATATGGTACTAATCTAATAAAATTGGTAAGTAATTATAAATATTGTAATAACCTAAATGAACATATAACTACTTTGACAACAGCCAAAAAGAAAAACAAGTCACAAACAAATTCACTGAAAAAAGTCTAGTAATAATAACCTAATAATAATAATCAAGTAGATGATAGTTCCTAAAGTTTCTTTCTAAGAAGAGGCAGAATTGTAAAGGCAAGATCTGCCTAAAAATATTATCTTATTTTTTCTAAACTTACTATTATTATTATTATATTTACTAAATATTTCATCAATACACTAAACCTAAACCAAAATCAAATAGTAACTATTTTTTTTAACAGACTTTTTTTGATATTAAAAAACGGATTCTTTTCAAATGACAATAGGCCTGTTCTTTTTACTGTTCTTTTTACTGAACTGGTGCACAGAGTGCAATAAGTTGAAGTGAAACAGATATACGTTTGTTTCATTTCAACTTATTGCACTGTATGTACCAGTTCAGACAGTGCAGGCAAAAAGAACAGGCCTAATGTCACAAAGCGATTGATTTGTTGAGTTAATATGCATTAATAAGATTAAAAAATAAATAACGGATTATATACAATTATCAATTCAGGTTTAAATTAAATTCAACGTCTGGATTATTTATATAATTATAATACTATTATTTAATTATTATATTTATTATTTAAAAGTTATATTTATTAAATTTATAAATATTATATTTAACGTTTATGCTTACGTAAATATTTATTAAATGTTATATGCTAAATAATGAAATTAGTAATTATTAATATAATCGTTATTTCCATCAGATTTTTCAAAACGTATTATTCAACGCCGTCGTATCTGAATGACTGAACGAGGCAAACTTCTTATGCCTTCGGCAATATTCGAGACTAATTTCCTATAGAGTTAAAAGTTTCCATTGTTCTCTATTGTAAAGGCAACAACGTAAAAACCCAAAAATTCCACTCAACGCTACGCTGGGGGTTGAATAGTTTTTTTTTTTCATATTGAAAAAGTAAATCCAGATCAGACAACTATGCTTGACGTTGCATGTCAAATCTGTAAACGCTGAACATTGTATTCAACATTAATTCTTTCATTTAAAAAATTGTTTCTTTAAATTATATAAAGTATTTAATACGATTGAAGTGTAGGAACAGAGAGATAATAGTTTGTAATGTTACGTCATAGTAATGAAAGATTTCATGAAAAATTAATGAAAGGTCTGCAATGCCGGTAGCAGACAATGTCATTTAAAAGTGACAGAAAATATGATGTCCATTCATTCCGTCAACTAACGACAAAGCGAAGAACATTTAACCGAGAATTAGCTGTTTAACTGTTGCGCCTTCATTGTCTCTACTTAATTCAACCAGTGACAACTATTCTCCAGTAACATCCTTCATGTTTATTGTATAACTGTACTTTAAAGTATCCTGACAGAAGATGGATTCAACCCCATTCAAGCAAGACACTCACACTTTATCGATTCAGCTCAATAAACTGCATCTGAGGAGTGAAAGAATGTAAGCAATTAAAATCTTATTTTTGTAAGGGAAGCCTATAAACGTATAGAGAATCATGCGGATATGCAATTTTAAAATAAATTAGACAAGTCAGACTATGAAATTTGTATACAACATTTTCAACCTATCTGCTTAAGTATTTTAAATAATTTTAATTCGTTTAACACATATTTTTTGGCGCTAAAGAAACTTACGGAACGTCTTAAGAGCTATTAAAGTTTTTGTTATTAGTTTTACCTTTTTTAACAGTTCAAGTTTAAAATTGTGTGGTTGTGTGAAGCATTACTTAGTGACTGTATTTCAAAACTTCAGTCGATCTTATTTAATTTTATGTAATGTAAATATATTGAAACCAATAACTTTATTTCAGCTCAAATTATTCCTCTTTATTTTTCAGTTTCTTTTCCCTTTATTTTTAATATAAAAAAAGTACTCGTTACAAATTTGCAAATACACTCCGCTCGAGTGTTCGTGTTTTTGCGCAGTTTCTTCGGGTTTTCATTCGTTGGCGGCGACGGATATCGGGTACCTTCGACAGAGGGGTCAGCGCGCCGATCTCTCTCTCCCTCTCTTGAAGAAAGAATTTGGCAGGCTTAAGACAAAAGGTGATTAGGATACGCGCAGTCGATGGTGGTTTATAAAGACCCCCATAGCGTGGCGTGATGAGGTCAACCAGCAGGGAGTCATCCGTATAGCGAGGCACGATCAAAAACTTATCCTTGCCACGTGATATACTGCCCGTGGATGCCTGCCAAGCGTTCTCCACTCTCTCTCTCTCTCTTTCTCTTCTTCTCTCTTTCGACCTGGTCCTGACGGCCCTCCCTGACCGGCAAGTCTGACTGACTGACTGACTGCCTACCTTGAGACTGCCTGATTTCGTATCCTCGCGTATCCACGGTCGAAGGGATCTATCTCGCTTCGTCCGCGGCGTCGTCGTACGCGCTGCCCATGCACCGTCGCCTCGCCATTAAAGTGACGCCCGCTGAGATTTGTATTTGCATAACCCACCGGCTGTGTACCGATCGGCATTATCGACGAGTGCTTGTGAACAACGAGCGGCGTCGTCTTTCCGGCGTCGCTTACACCGACTCGCGTGGGAACCTGAGACCAGGGTACATCATGCACTTTGTTGCACGAGTGACTCCGATCAACTCTCGTTTTTCTTATTTACTGTTGCGTGATGCTTAACTCAGTTATAATTTTTCACGAGGAAATTACCTCGTGAAAAAAAAATGTTTCAAATTAAAGTTCTCCAGGCGCACGCAAGTTAATACAGGAAGGAAAACTATCATTGAGAAAAATGTTCTAATTAAATCAATAAAAGGATCCAACCAAAATAACATTGGAGATCCGATTGTCATAACTTATAGAAATTCTGTTTGCTTCACCAAAGTGCCATTCTTATTGGACCTTCTTTTTGTTGCTTTAATTAGAACACTAGTTACTAGTGAATAAATTAAAGTACAATATAAAAATCGACTGCAAGCAAAAAAAAAATTATTGTTGAGCCTAAGAATTTCAAGAGTAATGACCGTCAGTCGAGAGCAGTCTATCTTATCGTGTAATACAGCTTTTTCAAGCGGACGAGAATTAAATTCCGCGTCGGCCGATTGAGTTGAGATACTCCAGCAGAAGTACGCGTAGGCTATCTACAAGCGTGAACGCTCAGCGCCGGGCATTCGTGCTTAACATTTAGTCTCGCGATCTCGCGCAACGACTCCCGGGGGAGGCGCGCGCCCTGTGAGGGCGGCGGAGAAAAATGGTGATCCGAGGCGGAAAGCGGCACGGCCAAAGGAGCATCATCCGCCGATCCGCGTGTATAAGCGCCGATCGTTCCGTGGCCGGCACGCACACGTGCTGCGCGACGAGCAACCGCCGCCGTCTCGTATCACATCGTCCGCACAGTGTGGGAAACCGCGCCGCCGAAAGACAGGGGAAGAGAAAAAGAGAGAGAGAGAGAGAGAGAGATGGTGATCATCGAGGGAGAAAGAGGAAAGGCCGCGAGAGAGGAAGAAAAGAGGAAGAGGGAACGACTCGAACGCGGCAGAGTAGCATTTAATCAGAGCCTCGCGTCGAAGTGCACGGTACACGTGTACGTATACTGCAGGGAGGGAGGGGGGAGGGTGGAAAGGGGGAAGTAGAAGAGAGCGGTATATGGTTCGGTTAGTTTTTGCTCGGGAGGTTGCCTGGAAATTGGCGCCAAATTAGTAAGGAGGACGAGGCGAGGCTCACGGTGCCTTGGGCTGCGTGACGCGAGACATTAAAAGTAACCTCTGCTCTTGTACACCCCCGTCCCTCCGCCGATCGTTGCTGCTCCTCTCCCGCCCCCCGTCCTTCCCGTTCTACCGTCGTTCTACCCAAACCATCCTCCTCTTCGCTCTTTCTCCATACAGCATCACAACAACTCTCTTCCTTCTTCCTCACCATCTTCTACTTCTTCTCCTTCTTCGCCTCTTTCTCTCCTCCTCCTCCTCCGCAAAGATGTCCGTGCTCCGGAGGAACGGGCAGCAGCTTAGAACTCCTCGGCCTCCCAGTAATCACGTCCGCCCAACGAAAGGAAACGAGAGAAAAAGGAGGAATTCGCACTTACACCGAACGCAGGTCTGCGCGTAGCGATTGGGGGGTAGGTAGGTAAGCAGCATCAGTGAGGGGGTGAGGGACGGGCGAGGGAAGCGTGTGATACCGAGCCGAGGCCGTTCGAGGATGGTCGTTGTCGAAAAAGGGTATCACGCCAACAACGGTCGCGAGAGAACCAGGCCGTCCCCCTGCTTCCCGAACCACCGAATTGCCGGCACCATAGCGCACGGAATGACGGAGTATCTCACGGGCCCGAACGTTTTTGTCGCTGGTATACCCTCGATAAACTCGAACGGCACCAGGAAATTTTTGAAAAACGGTGAGAAATTAAGGGCGGGGAAACGACGTTTTGCAGCAAATTTGTAGGCGCCGCCGCTCGCCTTGTTCTCCACGAATGGGAGTTGACGATGAGAAACGCATGAATGCAAAGCAATTAACGCTCGTCCGTAAAACTCTCGAGACTTTCGGGAATTTTAAACATATAGATCGTTCGAAAATGATTAGACGTTTGTTTCACCAAGGACAATTCCACGAAATGGATCGATGATTATAATACGTAAGAAATTTCCATGATTACGTGGATGTATTTATCGAAGCTGACTTGGTCTATATATGCATAGTTAATAAAACAATTTCAACATTTAATCTTTAGTATGGACGATTGATTTACTCGTGTTTTACGCATTTCTTTTCTTTAAAATATTAAAAGCATCAAGTAATTAATTATATCATTTAAATACGATTTTCTAAATACAACACACACAATCTTATAAATACATTCCAAAGATGTTAAAATATATGTTTAATGCAAACAGGTTGAATAAATCAGAAGATTTTGATCATATTAATCAGAATTCTGACTGTTTCGACTAAAAAACAGCATATAATATGTATATTATAATTTTATGCTCAACTAAATGCAACTGTTATGTAATACTGTATTACATTACATTTATATTGTTAAACGTGCGAAATCATTATAACATAGATGTTACAATACTTTTAGTCGGTGACGACTAGGATATAATAATTTATAAATCAGAATTCAAATTAAAGCAACCAGACTCTTTTCCAAGTGTAAGAATTGTTTAATAATTTCTGTATACTCATAAAAGTGATGAAAATTAATCCGAGACTTGAACGATCGATCGTGTGTGATAAAAAATCGGAAAATCATTGTACGTAATGTATTGTATAATTAACAAGGTTAAAGAGAAGAAATCTTTTTACTTATCGCAATTGTTATCGATTCTGTTTACTTCTGTTTACAATATACTGCAGTTTACAATGACTTTTATACACTGCTTCAGATATTGAAGAACAACGATATCATAAAGAATATCGCCAAAGTCTCGTACGTTTTAGAATTCATTCAGATCGATTCCACATCATTTTATAATACATGACCGCAGAGAGATAAGCATAGATTCGGTGGTCATTCACTTCGAGGCCGGTCGTTCGCTAGGTAGTGCACAGCCTAGTGATTTGACTTCCACTTCCATCTAGAGAGAGCCACTCAAATATACGACTAAAACGCTACTCCCATTACGGATAGACTCGGGATCCTGATTTGCACCGGTGATAGCGCCGGCACACCGCCAGGCGTATAGAGAAACGTTGGCCGATGAAAAAGAAGGTGAACAACTAAAAGGGGGTAAAGAGGCAAGAGAATCCTCTGTTCGCCACGCTGCACGAGGGATTCACCTCCGGTCGACGAGGCAGCAGCTGCGCCTCTTGGCCGTCGTGCGTGCGTTGCGCACGCACAGAGCGCCCCCGAAGAAATGGTGAATATCGAGAAAAAGAAAGAAACTGCCGAGAAGGGGGAGAAGAGAGAGAGAGAGAGAGAGAGAGAGAGTAAAAGAGAAAGAGACACGCGTAGATTATAGATGCGTCGTGATGATCACAGACAAACGTTTAAATCGCTAAACGTCAAATTACACGCGGCGCGCTCTCGTCCCCTCTTCTCCCTGCTTCTCTCCGATCCCATTGACCGTGAAAGATAATAACAACCCTCGCATAGATTCGGCTAGCTGCCGACTTTTGGTATACCGTTCTCGTCGACAGCTGCGATCATCCATCGCGCTTAGATTCGTCCGAGCGTTAACTCGCATCGCCAGTTGTACGCAACCATATAGCTCTTCTGCACGCACATGCACGGTCATCTAATGCTGATCCTACATTAGAGTCGCATCGCAGCGTCGTAAGCGTGTCGCAAGCATTGCAGTCCAATCAGAGTCAAGCAGCTAGCTTGATGGCTGGCTTATGTTGATTGGACGCCTTGCGACACGCTTGCGACGCTGCGATGCGACTAATTTAGAATCAAGCTTAAGAAAAGCAAACGAGCGCGCGCTTGGATCTAATACAGATAGAGCACAGATCGAGGGAGAAAGAGCAGGATCTCCTCCGTTTCATCTTAATCTTAGATGTTTGGCACGCGCGAAGAAAGAACATGCCATCAAATCCTGATTCTGTAATCTCGATCGATGTCTGCTCGTCGCATTAAGAACGTCATTATAAAACGTCGCTGTTTTAGCACGATTGTGTACCATTTTATCTGGTATTATCTTTAATATTTATTGGTTCCTTAGTTCTTATCCTTGGTTTCTGTCTCATTGGACCCAAATGTATATAAAATCAATAATCTAATATTAAAAAATCTCACAACACACGGTTGCAAAGCTACTTTTTCTGCTGAACGCAGCCATTCGTACCATGGTGGATTCGCATCGAGGCGCTCCCTTAGACGTTCCGTATCGCGACCGCACACGACGCGTCGACACGGCAGGTCACTCCAAGTCAGTAACATCAATTAGCGTCCTCTCTCGCGCGTTCGTTCTTTGCGCCTCGCCGGACTGCGAGCATCCGCGCGCGCTTAAATGTCCACGGATCTATCCATGCCATGGTCCTCGACAAAAGGAAGCGGCGAGGCCGTGCCGTCACCGGCCGCGCGATGACATATGAGCTACCGGGCTCTTTGTGTCGTCTTGAATACCGCTTAAATTGGGGAACGCGAGCCATCAAGGGGCTACTGAACATCGCCCCGCGGACATCGCGATTTATCACCGTTCCACATACCACCAGGAACGGTTAAAGGATAATCAGATCCGGCGAGAGCGCACCGAGGAAAATAAATTTTTCAATAATAATAATAAAAAGAAGGGGAGAAACGATTAGACTAAACTTGATGCAATCGCGATCTTCCCGGCGCCAATCGGCTGATCTAGTTCGTTGCGGATACTAGGAAAGTAAACGACTCGTTAATAACGTCAATCTCGTAATACTCGACGGAATGGCGTGCCGAATCGGCAATCGAAGTAGATCGGTCATTCGCATTCTATATTGCTGTGATGCCAGTGAGAGGAGATCGACAAACATTATTCGCCACCTTCATTAGGTTTCTAGATCTACCGATTTTACGCAATTGGTAGTCTGTTATACATGGACGATTTAGCACCGTTAAGTCACTTGATAGAGACGAACTGTGATTACGTATGGGAGGATGAACTGAAAGAGGAGGTATATAAGGGTCACTGACTTGCATCCGCAGTCTACACTTAGCACTGATAAACGATCGCTTATCATCGTGGAGAATAACCATAATATTTCTCTTTCTTTCTCTTTATTCTTGTACAGCATAGAAGCTTGCGGTAATATTGCTACAACGTTACTATATAGTATTGCTGGAATAATCTGTATAGTATGAGTCTTCATTTCCAAGAATCGTTCTTGTCTTCGAATTCTTTTTGATCCGAGGATATCGTTCAGGAAAATTATATATATAAGTCATATCTTTAGTTATTATCCATGTTCGGCGACTGTCTGTAACTTACATCGGTGAGATAGCTTAACAAGATAGACGATCAGAACTCGCGCGCGCGTAAAAGTGCGCGCACAACAAACGTTAAAAATGTCCGGCGAGAAGGGGGCAAGCGGGAGAAGAGGGGTCCGCGCAGTGTATATACATGCCAGGTAGATATATAAGGAGCAGATGCGTCTGTCATTAATATGAGCGGGCCGAGCTATTAATAATCGGTTAATGAGGCACTCTCGTCCCTCGCCATCCCTTCCCTGTCGCCCCCGCTTCCCTGTCGTATGTGCGTGCGTATAAGACCGATTGTACGCTCGTATCACGCCGCCATGGACAAGGGGGATGATCGCGCACGTACACGTACACGTATATACGCGTGCGTTTTCACACGCGCCCACGAATCGCATTGTACTCCCGCCCGCGCGATCGTCAAAGGGCCCCGCCGAACGACGTGATTTATAATCGGCCGCGTGCAGCGAGTAAATAGGTTGAAGAGGAGGCGGTGGGGAAAGAGGTGTGATTGAGGTTGAAGACTGCCGTCCGAAGGAAAACACGGCGATACTTATTTTCTAACGATCGATAGTTCCATGATGAACTATGTGCGTTACGATGTAAAACTATGAAATATTGAAGTCAAGAATGAAGATCGCGATGCTCGAAAATGGTTAAGAATTAAGAAGAAACTTTGTTACGCTTCACGTAATAGAAGTGCGAGTGAATTGCGATAATAGCTATTAAATGTTCTCTTGACGTAAAGTCTAACTCGTTTAGTAAAATATCCTTTAATTGTTAAAGTCTAATCTAACAATTTTCACATCGTCGTAGAAAATATTTGCGATTTAATAATAAATTAATCTAAACCGCTATATACGAATAAATCAATAAGTAAGGAAAATTCAATTACTTAACATCTTTACATGTATGTTAAGTATATCTTTTAGTATAAATTGCGCGACTTAAAACGCAATTATAGGCTGGTATTATAGTCGGATCTTTATATTTAAGAAAAATGTAAAGAAGTTATTGTGAAAAATATTACCTTAGTCAAGATTAATATTAAATTAATCATACTTTTTAAATAAATTATATTTATTTACAATAAATAATAAAAATATAGAAAATTACGTTGGTTTTGGAGAGAGAGAGAGAAAGAGAGAGAGAGAGAGAGGGAGAGAGAGACAATGTGATCAGTCCCAATTATTTTGAATCAAGAAAATGAGAATCTTACATCGTGAATAATTTTCTCAGCTTTATCTGTTCAATTATAAGTCGACAACATTGACTATGCTAGATCAATAATGGTTAACGATTAGACAAGGTATCGGAGCTGATGAGCAAAATGAGCGAATTCTACTAATCCCAAGTCACTCAGCATACACCTAAACATATCGAGATAGAAACTCAATCAGGCTAATCTGATCAACGACGGGGGACCGCCAAACGAGAGAAATCCAATTTAACACCTTCGAGAGATCCGTGCTGACAGTAATGGCGCCAGAAACTCGAGATTCTTATCGACAACTTAGTCGCGATGTATAACTACCAAAATTAATGCACCAAATTAAATTGCATCGTGCGCACCAGTTACGCAATTACCGATTTAATATCATTCCTTTTTTGGCTCGCACAAATTTCGCATGTTCGGTTAGGCGATTTTGCAATAGAAGAAAATAAACGCGGAATATTTCTATCGACTCAGGTAGAGAGGTATCCGTGTCCTCTAAGATGTGCAAGCGAGTTTCACACCGTGCACCAGGGGAGAAGTCAAAGGGGGAGAGGGAGGAGGAGGAAACCGACGAGGGGGGTTGGCCTCCGATAATTAAATGAGAACCCCTGAGTATACGAACGCAGGAACGCCCACGCCATGCATCAACCGTGACGTAGATAGGTAACGCCGCTGCAGATGGAGAAGATGGTCCTCCGAGATATACCCCCGCGGTCGGTCTTCCACCTTAGTTAGGGTCAGCTATCTCGCGCGACCCATCTCCGCCTATCCAATCACACACCGCGCACCGCGTATATGGCACGCAAGCGATAATACACGGTGTCCCAATTATCCCGCGACACGGCAAGGGCCCGCGTCTCGACGAGAGAGACTCGCTCGTCCGCTCGCTCGCTCGCCGTGAGAGCATTTTCAACACGCCCCCGTTGGGTGCCCCCCTGCCCCCTCACGCCGCGCCGGTTGGGGCCCACAGTGGACGGCGACGAGTGTATCGGTTCCACGTTGTAAATCGCGAACACTCCGACCCGACTCTCCGCCATCGACAGGCATTCCAGCAGCTTGGAAGAGCCGTTCGCTTTTTGTTACTTATTCCTTCGTTCGTTTTAAACGGGTTATTATCTTTAAGAATCCTCTGTCGAAGCACAGTGCTCTCAATTATTCGTAAAGTCTAAAAATATGTTGTGGCTGAAACTTCGATGTATCAATTATTACCGCACTATAATCGAATTGTTTACGTTTATTTAACATAAAAAGCGAATAATGAGAAGTGGTACGTTATTAATGTAGGTCTTTGCTATACAAAGTAAGACAGTACGTTTAAATAATTTGCTTTTGTGTTTACGCTAATGCAATTCTGCATAAATAATGTATTCCCTTAAATAAGGGGAGAATGATAAATAAAAAAGGTGAAAAAACGTTTGTAGCGAACACAACGCCTATCAGCAACGGATTGCCAATTTAACGCACGCAAGTCTGGAGCGTTACGCTCGTCCCTTTCGAAATCCGGAGCAACAAAACGACAGCAAGCAGAGTCTATTGGAAGCAATCTTTAACTGCGCGCCACGTTCGAAAAAAAAATGAGGGGAGTAAAAAAAATTTCAATCCAACTACAATCTCATATCCCTTTCGCGTTTCGTATTGGAGTTACGGACTGATTAATTAAATTGTTTTTACTTAAGAAAATTGTGTAATGAACATTTCAATCTCTAAGCTCACGTAAGCTTTCAGAATGGGTGGTAACCTGATGTTTGACCTAATTCGAGTTTCAACCTGTCGTAAACTCGATTTCCTTTATGCGCCTGCATAATGGCGTGTTAGGAGCGTAAAGCCGGCTACTTTAGTCTCGAAAAATGGTTATTGTATATATATTTATCGTGGAACGGCTCCAAGTAGAGCGCTGGAACGTCGAAAGGATTTTCACGTCTACGATCGTGACAGCGACGAGGAAGGCGCGGATTTAACTCTTAAGTGCCCGAGTAAACGCTGGCGATACCACGTGTCAAATCTTTCTTAAAATTTACACCATATATTATCGCAAAAAGGAAATCTACCTAATATATGCATGTAACGAGCAATATATGATAAGTTGAAAATAAAATGACTCTTTTCTACAAAAACATTCGCAGTTAATTC
The DNA here is from genome assembly GCF_001594065.2 of Cyphomyrmex costatus. Taxonomy (NCBI): domain Eukaryota; kingdom Metazoa; phylum Arthropoda; class Insecta; order Hymenoptera; family Formicidae; genus Cyphomyrmex; species Cyphomyrmex costatus. Next base: position 32,170 of record NW_017280250.1, on the reverse strand, counting down.
GCTGTTGATTTGCTGTCATTGTGCGATTGAGAAATCGATATATAGACTTTATTTTTCATATAGACATACTATAAATATTGTAATTTACGCACCAACATCTGCGGAGCCTTACATGTGCATTTTACTGGTATTAAATTTATTTTTAAACACTCTCTTTCTCATTAATATTACTGTTTTATTTTGGTTAAATTATTAACAGGATGAATTTTTTGAATATTTCTTACATAATATATCACACATGGTGATGTCAGATCCTTATTTTGTACATATCTAATCGATAGTTGTCGGTGTCACACATTTAACCCATGATATGCTAAACTGTTTGAATGCCAAAAATAATCGTGAAAATTATAATGCAGAAAATGTCAAGCAGCGCTTTTCTTATTTCCTTCGCTTCACATCGGAAAATGTCATAAAAAGTGGTATATCTAAGAAAATATAAAATTTATATGTTATACATATCTCATTTCTATTTATTTTTTAATAAATTAAAAAAACATATTCTGATTGTGTTAAGCCTAATCTATTTTAAGAATAGTGGTCAAAGCTGAATTCGTAATCAAGGATGTGATCCACTAATTGACAGAAAATGCTTCGAAGCATTTAATTGACCGATCAAGAAAGGCTTCGAAACATTTCAAGTGGACCCAAATTTGCTGCAGCATTTGTCGGCACTTTTCGACATGAATAGTGAGTGGCGCACTTGAAGGGTTGTTTCGCGACGCGGAAGAAAACGGTGACAAACATATACGAACTGCAATCCGAATGGTCCGAGTCACACAATTGAAAGACGCGATGGAGGTGTACCACGCCCTTGTCGCCATGGCCAACCAATCCCCGCTGTCGCCTGTGTCGCTCTGTGGTGGGGACAGAGGACAGCGACATTCTGAGTCGTGGAGGACGGAAGCGCAGCATGGCGAGGAAATCCAATACACGTGTCTCTGCTCTTAATTCGGGGGAAGTACCTAACGTGCGTCGCCAGCTGATTCGCTGAAGAGGGGGAATCAGGTGACACTTTGCGTGACCTATCGTCGCGTTGTTACGTAGTAAGGAAGCGATATTATCACAAGCTGTAATCACAATTGGCGAAAGCTGTTATTTCTTCATTTGAGCAGGTTAATTTTCTTTTAGATAGAATCTTTTCTCCGTGATTTATATGCTATTGTGCCACTTGGATCGTTACACTAAATAATACTTTGATATTGAAACATTTGCAATTATAATATAAATTTGAATAAAAAGTTAACACGTTTTTAAGTTTTTTACATTTATAAAAATTAATACTTAGTATATTATGTATTTATATATTTTTTTCGTAGAATGGGAATTTTGTGCTATAATCTTCTTATGGAAATTATTTAAATTAAACATGTAATGCTTTTTCTGATTTATACTTAAGGAATATACCTACAGAGATAAATGTATACGTACGTATATACTTTGTGTATGTATATAGGATAAAGAATTATCATCCTATAACATACGTTGTGATAAAGTAATAAAGTTTTACATTACAATTTTAAGCAATTTACATGTGTCAAAATTCAAGATAAGATTTATAATTTTTTATTTATGGTATAATATTGGAAATGTTAGAACAATTAGAAAATATATAATTAAAATACATTGAAATATAGAAATATATATAGGTATGTGCTGTAGATTAATATTAACTTTGTGTTGAATTGATTACTGCTCTTGCGGAAGGATTAATCCCAGGGCGCCAAATAAACAGAGAGTGCATTCACTCTTTCTTGCCTTTCTCTTTCTTTAAGTCTTGAATTGTTAATTTCTGTTATTTTCTTACAATATTTGACTCGATCTATTATGTTCGATCTATTATATATCATATTGCTTACTTTAGTATTCAATTCTTAGATCCGACTTAAGGATATCTAACGAAGCAACAATAAGAAAAGAACCAGGTCCTCATCGAGAGCCCCACCCACGAAGGGCGGTGACGGTATCTATGTCTCAGACTACAGAGGGAAAAGTCCTCGACGAAGACCAACGTCTGGTCTGGTCCCGTTGGCGATATCAAACATCGTAGGGAAAGGGACAGCAGCTAGCGTGTTCGCGCTCGGGGGAGGGCACGAGAATAGTGGACAAGGTGAGCCGGTGAGGAACAACGCGTGAGGGAGTCGGGCGTCGTCGAGTGACAAACTTGGAGAGGAGTTGTCACCGTGCTCTCAGCGAATCAGGGGCCCCGGATAGACGCAAAGAGAAGGAGAGAGAGAGAGAGAGAGAGAGAGAAAGTGAGAAAGAGAGAGGGAACGTGAGGACGTCAAAGCGCAAGCGCTCGCGACCTGCTGGACACGCGGGCGACACATCGATCCACGGTTCCACAACCTCCATCCCGCCCGCGTCCCGCCACTCTCCTCACTTCCTCCCCCTCTTTCTTCTCCTCTTCTTCCTTTCCTTCCTAGACCACCTCCCTCACCCCATCCTCGCGCTTCTCCTTCGGGAACCTCTCGTGCTTTGTCCCTCCATCCGCCATCGTCTCCATCTACCACCCCCACATCCACCTCCGTCTCCTTTCCTTGATTAAACCGCGCTTGCTGCCGCCCGCCGCTGCGTTGTTGCTCGTGAAAGTATCAGACCGCTCTCTTGAGGGGGGGGGGGGGGGGGCAAGGGGGATTTCGTGTTACGTTCCAGAGGGATAAGAGAGGGTACCGAGGTTGCACAGCTTGGCGCATTGCTAAGGATTAATAAGGTGATTTTTCGAGAATCTTTTTCTTGCTGTTATCGATAAGCGATGGTGTCAATAATTATTAAAAAATTCAGCAGATAATTACATGACTGTATATCTGCATCTTATTTATATTACAGGTACTATGTCTTCTTTGTAATAGAATTTATAAAATATAATAATAAATCCAGAGTATCGGTAGGGGAGGTTAAAAGATTCCTCCATTAATCGTCAAAAATGTGAAAGACTTGATAAAATAGGAACCCGAATCAACATCACGCGTCGAAGAAAGAAGTTTCATTTCAAAACATCATAATTACATATTAGATTCGTATTTCTCGAGAGCTGGGAAGAAACTATAACATGATCGCTAAGACAAGACTTTACGGCTAAAGGCGAAACTACGACTTTTCGAAATGTACGGAAGTCAGCTTCGGACTTAATCGCCTAAATAGAGGTAAAAATCTGTCGGGGATCAATTGTTGCGCGATTGTATCTCCAAGACCAAGCCGAGACCCTCGGGGATATCGATCTTGATCTTCGCCAGACGAAAACCGAGGGAGCACATCCGGACGCTTCTCGCGCAATGTCCGTCGTACCTGTACCTAGAGTATCGATTCCCTCTCGCACCTCCGCCTTGGAGGAGCTCGTAGTTGGCGGCGCGGAGGGGGTGGGGTACTGGCCGACAGGCTTACTCGCGTCTCACGGACGACAAGAGGGTGATATATTACCACGAACTACCCACTGGGACCCCACACCACCACCAGCGCCACTACCACCTCCCCGCGTATTCCCTCTGCCCTCCTTTCTCTCCGTCGCTCTTCCTTCGTCTTCTTTCCTACCACCCACCGGTCCCCTTTCCTTCCGCAACCCGGTGGCGGCTCTTCAAACTACCCTTTCCCTTCCTCCTCCTATTCCTCTTTCTCTCTCGTCGTCTCCTCCCTCGTCCCTATCGTGCCCGTCCTGCGAGCTTTATTCGAAGGAAGATCCATCTCCATAATGGCCCCCACGCCCATAGACTTCTCACACGCTCTATCCGCATTGTATATACGCTGTCCTGGAAACTCACGAGCTCGACGACCGCACGTACGTACGTAAATAATATGTACATATAAAGGTATGTACTCAGGCTGTCTCAGGAATCGAGCGTGTTCTCTCGACTCGGCGAGTTCCTCGGCGAGTTTGCGGTGGATTTTTAGTGACGAAATGTCATAGATTAGGTAGGAGTTAGGTATTTTCGCACGGACACCAATACTTGATTTTCGTTCCTTAGACTTTCAGTATAGTGAATAAGCCAAAAAAAAATAATTCAGATTTTACTTTTATTATTAGACTGTTTTAAAAGAGTTTTGTATGTTTATACTCTCAATATTTACTTGTTGACTTTTTAAATTTTTATTTAACATTGATATGACTCGATCGGTGTCCGAAACGTTTGTATGTAAATAGTCAAATGTTTTCGTATAGCTCTTTTTATCATCATTACTAACTTTTTGATACGAAACTTATCTCCACATGCTAATTTCCAGCGTTAATTATCAACACTTTTGTTAATTTATTAATTAACACTGTTACATTAATACTTCAACATTTTCATCGTTATAATTATGATTATAGACAGTCATTATAAATATATTTTAACAATTTGTAATGTAATTATATAGTCATTGAAAGTGTTAAATATCACCTATGTATAGAATCACACAAGATATAAACATATTGATATTCCATTGAAAACTAGTAACATGTTCTTGGAGAAATGAATTTATATTCATCAAAGTGAAGTCCGTGAAATCTGATAAGGGACGAAGTGTGTCTTTACTTTGTCGTGATTCGCCCTTAATTTTCGTCAAGCTACTCCATAATTTAGGTGTCAGGCGTTCCACCTACGAAAAATTCCATGTATCCATGCGCACACGTATGTATACGTGCGACCGCGGCAGGGACGTCTCGGAGGGACCGATCGACTGACAGGAACCAGAGATTTTTTGGCACAATGTTCGAGAAATGTGCTCGTAGACCGACTTCATCGGCCGATGACGTGTATCCCTCGGTGGCGTGCAGAATGGCGAGGAATGAAGGGGGTTGACGAGAGAGGCGGGCGGGTGGCTCTTCGCGTTCGACGCATCCTTCCTAGAGCGGAGCGAACGAGTCCTTTTTCCGAACGCCTCTCACGGAGTAGATATCTACATTTGGGATTTCACGCGAGCATCTCGGAAACCCGGGAGCAGAGGGAGGCAGGGAGAGAAGAGAGAGAGAGAGAGAGAGAGAGAGAGAGAAGGAGCGAGAGCCGGCTCGCCGGGAGTTCTCACGCTATACGTTGCATTCTGCCCATCTCTTATAATTCTTTCTTTGCCCTCCTACTCGTATCTCGGGGTATACCCGGCTCGACAGCGGCACGAACCTTTCGGGGGCGAAGCTCTCATTATGCGTGTCCAATCCACTCGCGAGCGGCACGAAGATCGCTTCGGAGATCGCGAGAGTGTATCCCCCTGCCGGGGGGATCCTAGTATGTGCCGGTATGTACGTACGCATATATCTCCCTCGTGAGCGTAACGTGTAGCTCCAATCTTTCCAAATTCCTGGTGTACATGCCATTGAATGTTCTTAGAACACTGACATTGCAAATTTATATGTATATAATTAGAAAACACGTTTATTTATACATATACATGTATAGTATACCTATGTATATAATATATCTGATAATATATATATGTACATAAAAGTAATGTATACTTTTTATATCTAAGTATATATAATATAATAATTATTTTTACGTACATATATGTATATACAGTCACGAAATTAATTATCCGTGCAATGCATTATATCGATGATTTCCTGAGACTATTCTTCAAATTTTAGTGTATGACAACACTATAGTTTCACAATTAGTTGTTCAAATATAAACACCAAATATGTATGTAAAATAACAATTTTTAATATTCGTATGACAGTTTGAAGAAAAATCATTGATAATGGTGCACTGTCCGGACAATAAGTTTTGTGATTGTGTATCGAGTACGTAAGATATTTAAAAGAATTATATTGTACAGAGAGGAGAGAGAGAGAGAGAGAGAGAGAGAGAGAGAGAGAGAGAGAGAGAATGAAAATTCTTAACCATCGGATCTTCTAAAATTGATTCATCTTAAAAAAAAGTCGAGCAATCTTGAAGCAGTCGTCATGTATCTTTAGTCCTCTAAAATGTCGCCAAATAGAGTTCCCACCCTCTTGTCGCGACATAGTCACTCCCTCGCTCGCACTATTTCGCAGCCGCGGCCGTTTCTCGAAGAGCGAGAAGCTGCAGCATTCTCAGAGCTGACTCGAGCTGGTCGGGATTTAAATTCTCGCCGAAGGATAAAAAATTATGAAAATCCGCGGGCGCGCCGAGACGTATACACCTGCCGCCCGGGTTCGCAGGAGTTTTCCGCGACGCGGGTCTGCGGGGGGACCGACGGCGGCGGCGGCGGCGGACAGATTAAGCTTAGGAGGGAGATTTATGGGCGAGCATGTAACGAGCAACTTTTTCATGGGATGCGCACGCCGGGGTTAGCCTCCGGGGGTGGGATTAGCATAAGATCCAGCAGCTGCAGACCGCGCGCGTTGAGGTCCCTGTCCGCTCCTATACACGTCGCTCTCCCCTGAGCTTTAGCGCAAAAAGGAAGACTTTCTGCCTCCGTCGCTGCCGCCGTTGCCTCCAATTTGACCCGGGATGACGTTCTTTCTCGCGATGCCCTCGTGAGAGATCTGTGATCGCTTAATCGACGCTCCGTAATTCAGTTTACCTTTGCTGCGAACGTAAAATAGGGTAGACCGAGGTGAATCGCGTATAAATTTTTCATCATTGGTAAAAAAAGTAATAAAAAACAAATTTTATCATTCAGTTTTATTATAAATTCTTAATTTTTTATATGACTTCGGCTTGAATTTTGTGTAATAAAATGATACATAAACATTTTTTATTGCGCAACGGGAAATCAAGAAAAAGAATTAAATTATTCGATTTGCTGAAAACTGAAGAGCAAAGCAGATCACTAAATTAAAGTGATTTAATAAACTGTAAAAATCGTTACAATTTGCATAAGTTTCAATGTACTTTTTTGTTATGAAGTCATAAAATTCACGATTTTGTAGGGATCGTAATTTTATATGAGACAAAATTTCTTCGTGCATTTATGATCTCTGCGCTCATATTGACTAACTCTGGATCACGCAATACAGAACTGTTGTTTATTGTTTTCGGTGCAGAGAAAGCGTACAAAAATACAGTAAAATAAAACAGCTCGTTTAAAATAAAAAAGTAATAACAAAATTAACAACACTGTTTCCAAACTTATATCCGATTCGCCTCGATTTATCCTATCAAATCTCTCTCTCTCTCTCTCTCTCTCTCTCTCTCTCTCTCTCTCTCTCTCTCTCCTCTCTGTCTCTTTCTCTCTTTAACTTTATCGTTGATAAGGAAGTTCGCTGAAACTGGCGCAACATTAATGGTAATAGGTATATATTTAACTATACGTGCCGGTCAAGAGAGCACCGGGTGCATCTCGAATGCGTTTCGGCTTTAGCATAATTGCTCGTAAAGGCTCATCGTAATACCTCGATTACGCCGCCGCATGCCGCTCTACACCACGGCTACTGACACCGCGCATCAATCGTATATCCCTGAATATTCAATTAAGTATACCGTCTTGCTCCTCTGACCGTCCTGTCTTCTTTCATTTTTCTCCCTCTACCTGCCTCCGTACATCTCGCTCTTCCGCAATCATTCTCCGACTCGCATCGATCCGTGATTCCGATCATCAGTCGCGCTGCAATTCGCCATCGATCGCCATTAAATCGATATCTCACCACAGTAATAATTAGGAGACATTCCACGTAGGACTTCGTTTCGCAAAGAAAAACGACATTTGTATTATTTCAAATTACTAAACAGGAATTATTGTTGTCGTTAATTAATATTTTAAACAGATTGAAAAGCACAGGACGATTGCTACATAGATCTATCGTTAAATCTTGATAGAACCTTATAAAATCTTTTAATATAACGAGTGGGTCGTTTGTATCCTGCACATTTCTTTTCTTTAAAATATTAAGGATACTTAATAATTAATTGCAATATTAATATTTTTTTTAATACGCGATCTTACAAATATTTTTTAAAGATATTAAAGTGTATGTAAGAATTATCTAATAATAATTTTTGTGTACTTGTAACAGTGATGAAAATTAACCTAGAACGCAAATGATCCATCGTAGTAAAGGATCGAAAATCATCTCTCATGTATTAAGTGTTAAAACTGCAATATCTTCTTAACATGTATACTTATATTATTTTTTAGTATAGCTCTCCCGTTGTATGAAGACATTATTACATGCTTATTATACGAGTATTATATTATATTTAAATGTATGTATATATAATGCATTTCTACTTTATGGTCCGTATTCAGAACGCGTTTTTATTGATAAAAGCGCGCTTTTCTCTGAAATTCTATAGTATGCGTAACGTAAACTACAGCATGTTAGAGCGCTAACATTGTTGTAAGCGCGTTCTGAATATGGGCCCATAAATATACGAACGCGTATTAATCTGAATTGCAACAATTATAAGTTTTCTCTTCCTCTTGAAAAATAAATTATTAAGAACAATACGGAACGCGTTCTTTGAAGGAGAAAGCTTTAATTATTGTCTTGATGGATTTAACAGATACTTCGCGCGACAGTCGCGCAGCCAGCGCACCTTTCCGAAGCGATTGTCACTGAAGGTCTGGACCGACAGAGAGGCTGCGCCACGGCCATACGGACCGCTTCGGACCTCCTAAGGTCGGATATTAATGAGAGGATATAGAGACGGCCACCTCACACCACTCCGGATCTCGGCAGCAGACTCACGGATCGTCTCTGATGGAGAGAGGTTACTGAGAGGCCTCCACCTCCTCCCACCTCCACCTCGTGAGATGAGAGCTGAAGAGAAGCACCGGCACAGAGGAGGAGTACGAGGTAGGGAGTACCAGGGAGGGTCTCCACCCTACGACGAGATCGTGGAGGGAGGACGTCGTCGGGTTACGAGAAGATGAGAGAAAGATGAAGGAGAGAGAAAGAGAGAGAGAGAGAGAAAGGGATAAGCGAGGGAGGTAAGAGGTAGGGAGGAAGAGGGAGGGACGGAATGAGAGACAGAGGGAAGGTAAAGAGGTGGGGGAGGAGGTGGCGGAGGACGAGGACGAGGACGACCAGGAGGAAACGGTGGTCGGGTAAGAGGCAGGGGCGAAAAAGGTGCGAGCGAGAGATGTATGAAGAGAGAAGGATAGAGAAACATACTGAAAGAGAAAGAGAGATAGAGAGAGAGAGAGAGAGAGAGGGGAAAGGAGAGGAAGGAGATCTGGACCTCGCGTAGGAGACGTTCAATACTGTAGCAACGACGCCGAGGCAGCGCCATTGGCTACCATTTTCTCTCTATACCTTCTAGGCATACACCTTGTACTCTATTCCGGTCTACTCCACTTTATTCCCGCTTCGCTTCCATGCCCTCTCTCTGTTTCTCACTTCCTTCCCCACCCTGTCCCTCTTCCTTGCTGTGCTTTCGCGCCGTTCGCGAGGATGGCATACTGGGACCGAGAAAGAGAAAAGGCTTTTCACCTTTCTGAATTCGTGAGGATCGAATAGGGACCAGAACGTTTCTTTTTTATCAGAATTACATAATTAGATGTATTACTGTGAAACATACTGGATTGATAAAAAAATTAATTTTTTTTTACTTTTATATATATATATATATATATATTGTCGAGGTATCTTACTCGTTTGGATTTATTTTTAAATTCACAAATACTATTTTATTTCTCTTTAATAAAAAATAAAAAGTTTAATATAGCATCTTTGATAAAGTATCTTGATAATGGCTTACATCTTATTTCAGTATGACTATTCTTGAAGTTTCAAATTGTAACTAATGGTATCAGTTATGATATCTCTACTGAACAATTTAATTAATTTTTTATTTACTTAAGGTCTCTGTATGCATTATTTTTCTATAGTTACATATTGGTATCATCTATATGAAATATACAATGTATTTATATAATATATATACATATATAATTTATTATAAGTTACAGTTATTTATTCACATTTATAACCAGAATACTCCACAACTCTGGGCTTGAGGATTGCGCTATACTTCGAGATCACTTAGAGTTCCACCCAATTAAACTCCTCTTAATGTGCGTGCGAGCACGTAATAATATCTATATTCACTTCCACTTCGCACCTCTGTAATTTTCATGTCTTGCCCTGTGTTGTTTGTTGCTGTATAACAATAACGCGTATCCCAATTCTCATATTCTAATTCTTATTTTCACGTCTAAATATTCTATACAAATATATATCTACTTTTGAATGTTTTCTATTTTTACATTCTTACAACATCATTGTTATGCAATAAAAATTGTTTGCATTCTTCTTTCAGAAGAAAGAGTGTGTCATTTCTCATCATCGCGGTTGTACAATTAACATCTAAAAAGTTTAGACTTGATACAAAACGTCGCAAGTAAGAAACTTTTCAAGTTTTTTCACAGACGAAATAAAATACGTTATTAGAAAACAAGCAACGAAGAAAAAAAGGGACTGTTGGTTTTCACTGTAAAAGTAAAAAGGTAAAAAGATATTCGGAAAAGAAGATACATTTAAAAGGTACCAATGCTATCCCGTAATCGACCGCGTCGTGCTTGTGAGATGCACTTTTCCGACCGGCAGATATATTTTTTATTTTGTCAAATTAACGGACGTTACTCATATATGCGAGTGAACAATGTGCATACCGTACTTTTGCTAGGTAATACTGCCATGGCTACATTGATATCCCGCGGGAATGGAAATAGTTGTAATTTTAATTAACCTGATGATTACGCCGCGCACTTTCGCCAGAGATCGCATATACAGCGGACGGTAATTTTGCTGTATGTACGGTAGATAAATATACAATCGCCGCGCCATACTAAAATACAATACTCTCTTGTGATAGTCCTCTTGAATGCACCGTTAATATATATCGTTATATTTCAGTTCTAAAAGGCAAAATATCGCATCTTCTTTATAATAATACCTTTTATTCACTCAAGAGTGGGAAGTAACGCGTTACTTGTTACCGGTTTTGTTCCTTTTTTTCGATAGCAATCTTTATTTTTTTTATCTATAAACTGTAACTGTAACGTCGTTACATTTTTTTACTAACGAATTTAGCCATTACTTTTATCGTTAATTTATAATGCTTTATTAATCCTTATAACTATTCAATAGATCGCATTATTTTTAATTGGCTAGAAGTACTTTTCAATAAAACTTGAACATCGAAAAATGTGTTGTGCTTCACACCTTAGACTGCATTCCGGTAATTACTGCTAATAAAAAAATCATTACTCTATAGTTCTATACATATGGTATATGTAACGTGAATTATAATGTTTAAAAACGTTTAATAAAAAGTGTAAAAACACCCCAGTTGTTTATTCTTGCGTTAAGTATATAATTATCTGAAATTTAATCGATTTAAAGCGTATCCAAAGAACCAAATAAATCTCTTGAAGGCGCAATCAAAATTAAAATAAATAATCTAAGATTTATTTCTAAAATATAACTACTCTTACGAGCAGTTATATAATGACTATCATGTTAAATTAACATTTCTCCTTCGCTTTTAAATCATTAAACTTTTCTCGTTTATTTGCGGTCTAGTAATCGAGACGCAACTATCTCGTTGGTATTTATAACACGTCGTCATCGCCCGATAACGTTTTTCAGGCAAATCGCAACAACTGCATCGCAAGCCTCGGGGCGCCCCTCCGTATATCGCCGCGGAGCAATCACGCAAATTAGCGTAATTCACATATAAAACTTTTGCTCTTTTTCTCTCTTGAACGTTACGTACGGTCCCCTCCTGTCCGTGCGCAGTCTCTCGTAGTTTTCTACAGATCTTAACGGCACGGATCTCGTAACGTGACTCGATAATTACCGCAATCACGGGGAGCGCCCTTTCGTTATTCCGGCCATATGCCGCGGTCGACCGGTACACCCCGAAGGTACGAAGGGCCCCCCGAACTACCAACTGTAAAACTTCCTCCCCAAATGGCGTTACATTCTTTTTCTTCTCAGTTCTCTCCGCGAGGGAATCTTCCCTCGAGGTGCCCCCAAAAACGAATTTCTACGCGGCAAGTGGCGTCTGTCCGATTTTGTGCTTGTCAATTGAAGCCTTCGAACCGTCTCGCGAGAAAAAAGTACACTCTGACAAACACTGGCAAATACGACTGCAGATTACCCCCGAAATAGGTTTGGTATTTACGATAGTATTCTTTCGTTTAGTTTTGTACAAACGACCTCCTGAGTACAAGGACCGCGAGTGAACCCGCTTAGCGATGATAAGAGAATAGATTTTTTTGGTTGATATAAAATATATTTTATTTAGCAAATGTTAACTCGCACAACAAAATTCTTGTACAGAATAATATATGATATTTTTGATCGAGTAAAATAAAATGTTACAAATATTTTAATATTAGTTAAACTGAATGATTCAAATTAATATCTTAGTAATTATATATTTCATAAAAGAACTTACAAAAATGTTGAAAATAAAATTTGTTCACCATAAGTGTTTTTTATTCGATGACATTTGGCGATGTGTCGGTTCATCTTCGTTACTCATTGAATATTAAGAAAGATAATGTTTGTGTCGACTTGTTATCAAATGAAAAGCATATAACGTAATAATTATATGTTACTAAAGATAGTCTAATTTTTTTTTTTTTATGTTTTTTACCTGCAATGTATCTTCATAGAACTCTTCTCCCTTTTATAAATTTTGTAAATACGACTAATTATAGAAATAAAGATTTTATGTCAAATCGAATAAAGGCACTTACATGAGGTAAATAATTGTTAAGCTCATGTAATTTTCTTATATAAGGCAGTTATCGCATGACATTAAAATTATTATTTTTGCAAGCAAAGCGATCTTGATAAAATATAATGCATGGAACTTAACAATTGTCTTTAGCGGAAAATTGGTCTTATCTTCTTAATGTTAATTTATAAATACATTTTTTGACGATTTTATAAATTATTCGGTAATTATTCTTAAAGAAATTAAATTTTGTGGAAAGTAGCTTGTTTAATTAATAGTAATGGAAGTTATGGATAAAATCTTATACTATATATATACCTATATGTAAAGCATTCTAAATAAGGTATAAAATCGTTATTTCAAAACATTACATCTGTTTTTATATCAAAAATATTTTGTTTCATAAAATAGTTGCATAATGTTTAAATTACGAGATGTAGTAATAATAAAAAAATATTTGTTAAGCTTTGTGTGTGTGTGTGCATATATAAAATATTAATTAATTCATAAATTGTATATTAAAAAATACATCGATAATCAATTAAAAAAATGCTTGTCTAAATAAAATAATAAATGGAATATACAATATTTATGCAAACAGAACGGTTTTCTCCTTTTATGTGTTTTCGAACTATTATTATATGTTTGCCATAAATTTTATTTTCAAGCAAGTTTAGTTATCTAGTTATCTATCATTATTTGCCATACCCTTACTTTATTTTCCGAAATAATGATCGATTCTTTCTACATAATAGTCATTAACGATTATTATTATTATTATATGCTCTCGAAGTCTCTTTCTCGCTATTTATCGCAAAAGTTTTTTACGACTTATCGGTATATTGTTGACCCAAGCTTGCCGAGCCGACAAGAATTCTTTGACTTTTGGGGGAACTGAAATAAGTTCGAATATGTGATTATGAATAACTATAAATATATATATAATGATAGAATATTTGATAAAAATTTGTAACAAATGCTACAGTAATATATAAATTATAATCAGGGTTGCCACAAATTTTTCATCCTAAAATTTCCTGATATTTTCCTGATTTTACTGACAAAATTTTGTAATTTTCCCTGACTTTCAATAATAAATATTTTGAAATATTTTTTATATTTTCATCCTGATTTGAAAATTGTTAAATATTTTGTTGATCGAGTAATTTAACATAACAGTGTAATTAAATGAATGTTATAATATAATATTATTAATACTATTAATAAATAATACTATTAATGTTGCTGATACTACATTTTATCGTTAAGTTAATAGTACTTTTTGTCTTTTCCTTTCATGTATGAACATGATTCTTTTCCTCTTCCTCTCTTTCTTTTTACTACTATACTTAAAATATAAGGAACATAAATCAATGAATACAGTTTCTTTTTTATCAAAATTATGATCTGTTTATTAAAATCTCAATCTGCTTATAAAAGTTAACATATTTGAAAGAAAAATCATAAAATTATAGAATAATATTTATTTTACTCACTTGTTCATAAGTGACATAGAACTTTCTTATATAAAAAGAACAGACAACTTTAAAATTTCGATGTTTTTAGTAAAGCAATTTAAATCTTTACAAGTTTATGTTAGCTTTTTAACATAACTAAAATTTCAAATCCTTAAAGAAAACTTAAATACTGCAACATAAAAAATTGTACAAGTTTTTTAATCGAATGTTAATGACATCAGTGATATTATTTCTTCATCAAGAGCACTTAGTTCATTAGTTTTTTCTGCCAAAAGTTTTGCCTTCTTAGTCTTTAATTCTGAAATTTTTGTAAACAAAGATCTTTTTTTAGCAACCGAGTTGGCTTGAAGAACAAAGCGAAATTTTATCGATTGTGGCGTCGTGATATAAATAAATTTCTTTACAGCTATGTTATTTTTCCCGAAAAGTGCGCTGAAATCCCTGACTTTCCCTGATTCACTGACGCATTTTTCAAATGCCCTGACATTTCCCTGATTTCCCTGACTTGTGGCAACCCTGATAATATACATATATCTATAAATAAAATATACTTACTAGATTCTGGAAATAAATTGCCGGGTCCCTGCCAAATAATTCCGATTATTCTTGGCTTAAGTTTATATGTTTTCGTGTTTCTTTCAGCTTCAAATTGTTCTCCCAATATCTTCAATTTCATCTTCTGTGTTTGTGGCGACTATAACAGAAAAATACGATCTATACCAATTTGTGCAAAGTAAAAATTAATAAAAACATGTACTATTATAATATTCTTACCATATCCTCCATTTCTTCTTCATCAGCCTGCGCTTCTTCCTCGGACAAATATCTAAAGTACCAAATGTTTCTTTTTAAAAGAATTTACATAAGCACACCAAAAATTAAACGATACAAATATCAGGAATTTATAAATAATAAAATTATTAATCGCTTTGGTACAGATTTTATTTTCTGATAGCAAAATAAATTCTTTTAAGCTTTCCAAAATTGTAATTTTTATTGTTATAAAACAATTTCCTTGTAAAGGTTTAACTTTAATAAATAATAATATTTTTATTGTATAATTGAATTATTATTGTATAATCCGAGAGAAAAAAATACTGTATAATTTTTAATAATCAAAAGAGTAAAATACTATATTTTACTGTTTAGGTTATTTAAAAAATTATTTCTGATATATAAAAGATAATTGATAACTTTTAAAATACATTTCGCATTTATAATTTCATAATTTCAAAATACATTTAACCGATGTTGCTTACCCATGAGGAACCATGAACTCATTGTCGACGTCGTATTCATTTTCTTCCGGATTTTCCTCATCTTTCTCATCGTCCGATCCTTTGAGTGATTCGCCAGGTTCTTCCTCTTCCCACTCATCGTCGGAATCAATTTCATATTCGAACAATTTCTGAAAAATAAAAAAAAACATCTTTCTTGCAGATATTGTAAACATACTCAATTTTTTTATACCATGAATATAAAGTTTCATATATAACGATGTTATTCAAAAAAAAAAATCGTTTAATTAATTTTCTCTTACAATATTCTATGATAATTATATCAAGGAATGATACAGTATTATAAGCGAAAAAGACATCACTTTCAAGATTCATGTTGTAAATGAACGCTGTTCTCACATGAATATTTTCGATTAAGGATGTTCGATAAACATCTATATAGCGTATATATTAATATTTATATTAAACAACATATTTTTATAATTTATTTATTTTATGATTTTAATGATTAAAAAAATATTACTTTTTATGATTTATGATCTAGATAGAATAGTATAAACCATCTCACTAAAAAAACTTATTATATCATCTCTAAAAAAAACGATTTAGAATAATCTGTAGTTTTTTCATAGTTTTTTTTTATTATTTTGAAATATCTATCCAATTTCTTAATTTAGACAATTCGATAATGACGTTCTCGTGCTATCATAGTTTTTCATGCATTGTCATCGACTTGTTTATCTTAATTTCGGTTACGACTGCGACGGAATCTCAGTTCGTGAATAAGCAGGACGTCGATATCAAAGCGACTTCCTCGACGAATGATATCTCGGCTTTGCAATCATCTCCGACGTGCTGGCTCGCACGCATTCTCGATTCTTTTAGTTATAAAGTTGTAGTCGGCCACTGAACGTCCTATCAAAATGTAAATGCAAGTTCTTGGACATTTGTTTCTTCTGTAGCAGCCTCGGTGAAGTGTTAAAGTAAATGCTGTTCGATTGTTTTCGCGTAATCACCAATACGAGGAAGTCGAAGATACATCCTCGTGGTAAAAATATTATAATGCGCGAAATTGCTCTTCCCAGTTGAAGTATCGGTCTGTGAAGAATGTGATGTAATTATCATCGCGAAAAGTATGAAGTGTTATATCAATATATTTTCGCACTCGGTGTGAAGGGGAATGTATAATATACCGCTCGTTATTCGCGTGCAACTTAATTGGTAGCTTGTTAAGTAGCTATTTTCACCTCCGCGTTTGCAACAGCGTTCTGGAGTAGCTTGTCGAGTAGCTATTTTTATGATACCTTTTATTTTTATTTCCGACATTTTGGGTTAAGATGAGACACGATTGATACACGTTATCGCATAGCACTTATCAGAGTTGCTCTTTTGAATGACAATAAACGTAGTGCATACAACGAAAAGCGCGATTATTCCAAGGAATATAATTAAAATCAATTAGTTCAAAACGGTAATAAAACGCATCGCGGTAGTGCACTATTCCTTGCCGAAAAGTCGATAAATTTTCCTTCTCCCTTTCTCTCTCTTTCTCTCTCCCTCTTTCCTCTTTGCGCCGCGGCGCGAGATATTCTTTGTTCGATAAATCAACGTCGATTTCATCCCTACGTGAGCATCAATTACAAGATTCTTCTCGAGACATTAATTTATTATCGCGGAGAAACGTAATCTCACGGGCGATTGATACACTCGTCGCTGAGGCGAGTAACACAAAAACAATCGTCGGTTCATCGGTAATAAACAAAAAAAGAAAAGGAGAAAGAGTATATGTTCAAGCAGCTTTTGGCAGCAATACGAAGGTACGTATGACGTCTCGCGAAACGTATAATTTATTATCAAGAATACAAAGTGTCCTAGATTCTGAATCGTATTTCTTTCCAACTGTGGATTCTTTAATCATTTTCAAACCGATTTCACTTTACGAGCACATCGAGACATAGAGATCATTTTTTAATTACAAGGAATTTAAAACAACACAACTTTAAATGTACCTTGCTTTAATGAAATTTTTATTTCAAGAACTATTTAAACAACATTGAAAATTAATAAAATAATATTACGTTAAAAATTTACGATCAGAAAAAGCTAACTGAAAATTATTTAAAAAATGTGCAGTTAAGAAAATTAATATATATCTGAGAGAACAGTATTTGCCATTATAATTTCGTAATAAAAGAATTATGATTTGGAACTTAATTTTTATATTATTGTTTTTGTATTTGTAACTTACTTTAGCTCGTTGCCCCCTTTTATTAATATTTATTTTTATTTTAAGAGCTACTTATTTACATTGTTTTTAATATATATGTATAACTCGCTCAAATATAAAATCATTGTATTATAACAAACGAAATGAGCAAAGGACGTCGTAAGAGTCATACAAAATAAAATTTTTAAAGCGATAGATAAAACATAACTGTCATATATAATAAAATATCATCTTACATAATTCTGAATTATACATTAATAAAACAAAAACATAAATGATTACAAAATTACAATACTACTTAACGTTTCGGCTCTCGGATTGAGCCATCCTCAGAAGTAACATCATGATAATTAAAAGTTATTCGTTAATTGGAAAAATCTAATGTGAACATCTCCATGTCTTATTGTTGACCAAGCGATTGAAAGATCGAATGAGAAAACAAGCTAATAAGTAAAATAAATTAACAAACGATTAATAAATCTCATACTACGTATAAATTGTGTTAAAAAATTATAAAACTGTCTAACCTTTAGAGATGGACATCATTATTTTATCCCCACAAAAACTTAATGTATATCAATAAAAATCAGATCGTCAATATATAAAAATTATAAAAACTGTATTATAGATATTATAATTTAAAATATTAGTAAAATAGCATAATATATAAGTGATAAATAAATCAACATTTTTATTCAATAAATATAATTGCTGCAATTATAGTGAATAAGTATTACTATTTTCTTAAACTCAACTGACTATATTTACATGGTAAAACAATTATAAATATATAATTATCCGAAAAATAACAAATTGTACTTACATTATGGTAATTACAACCATGTTTTTCTTTTAATGTAGAATCGATTAGTACGGAAAATACAAAACGCGTCGAAAATTTGTCGAAATAATTGTGTTATAAGCACTATTATGCTTCCTGAATGTACGTAGATTTTAAAATTTGTCGATTATTGGCACAATTAATAACTGGACCATCCATATTTTTATAATAGCATTCGTCTTTTCTATTTATTATAAATTGATTCGGTGTCACACTCACTCTGATTAGAGGCGTGAAGAATTGAGAACAGATCTCCTGTACTACCACCGAAAGCACCCTCGGCGCGTACGCAAGCATACACGCATAAACGCACGTACGCACGCACACACGAATCCAAGAACAAAACCGCAGTTATCGGCCCGAGGGTGCGATGGATACGCTCAGCGTTGCACCGATGCATGCCGCGAAGCGTCGTATATTATTTACAGCGTGTTGTCGCCCGGCGGGCCATCTGTAATGGCTGTTTTATGCTCCATTAAGATTACGACCGGTGCTTCTCGTTGTGGATACACCATCGTAGATTAGGCAGCCCGACAATCGAATTGATTTATTCCTTGAATATTTGGGGAATACTGCTACACCTCCTACACTTCGTTACCGAGTTAGAGTGCGACGACGATGTCCGCACGGAAATTAGAGACTGGCTCCACGTAAACTGTCATCGCTATTAGCTGTAGAACGATGATTGGTCTCACGAGATTCGTATATATTGTTCATCTAGGAGCTTGTAAAACTGCGACGGGCCAAATGCATTATAAAAAAATATATATATGTTTAAGAGAAGAAGTATCGATATTATTTAAAAAATCGATTAATCAATATAGTTCTTAAAAAAATATGAAAATAGCCTTAAATTTTTCTCTGCGTAAAAGTATTCTAATTGATATCAAATGGCTAGAACTATCAATTATTATTTTCTGTAAAGTGTGACACTTTAATAAGTGTGATCGAGATTTAAATTTCCCAAATGAGATGTTACGCATACAACAGCGTTTCATGCTGGTCATAGTGTGACGCAGGATCTAAAATGCGTCTCTCGCAAGATAAATACGCGCGTTATCACTGAACGCATAATAAATTTCACGCGAAACGGACTATTACCAATCATTGGTTGATACATTAATTACAATACATATGTTAAAAAGCATGTAATGTTACTTTCGAGAATATACATTCGTACACTGTCTACACGATAAAGCAAATCCTTTTTCATAAAATGTTTTATACATGAAAGTAAAATCTACTAAAATTCAACAAATTTTAATGAGAAGATTTAATAAATTTAGGAAAATACAATAATATGTTTGAGACAATTTTCCAATTCATAATTCGAACAGAGGAGTATTTATATCCGATGTTCACAAAAAGTAGCTAAAACGATATTTTAAGTTAGTTTCGATCCAACGTTCAGAGAAAATCAAATCGAACTACCTGACAAGAACCTGCGATGCGATATACGGCAGCCGATGAAAATTGATACCTGATATATAGCGCACGGGTACTGAAAGGGTTAAAGCTGCGCACGTGAGTTATGAAAGCGCAATGTTCGCGGAATATTACGTAGCGTATACGGACGTCAATGTGAGATATCGTTTCTCTGGACACAATAAAACACGAAATCAATCCGATATCCGGATGTGCCAGCGGATTAGGTGTCGGCATAATTGCGGGTATCTCTACTGAGGTATTTCTGTTTCTTTTTCGTTAAAATCTTTATTTAATCATGTTTTCTTACGTACCTTCTGTGCGTTAATCAATTATGTTCCTTGTATATCTCTCTTTTTGTTATATTATTTATTATTATTTATTCTTACGTTATTATTTTATATTATATAAACGTAAAGTGTATCTACCTTTTATTTCCCATTTGAAATCCAGTATTCTTCAAAATTCGATTAATATATTTATTTCTAAAAATCCAGATTAGAAAATTGTTTTAAAAAAGCTTCTTAAAAATATAATACTTAAGAAAGTTTAATCTTTCAAGTGCATTTTGTTAAATGCTTCTTCGGTTCTTATATAATTTGCCGTAAAGATGCTTTGAGAAATTATGTATAACATATAATAACGTATAACTTTCAAGAGAGCTTTTCTCTCTCAGAGAAGAATAATTTTATTTTCTCGCGCTTTTCCTCTTTCTCCGTGACTTCATTCTCAAAATGGATGCAAGTGCAACGGATTCGAGCACTCGCGAAGATATATCGGATCGCTCGCGGTCGCCAGATAATAAAATGAATCCGCCAGATAAACGTGCGACCGATGGATCACTGTGTCGTCACCGAGCCGTGGTCTGTTTTTTATAACGCACCACGTAAACCACGATAACTATACCTTTTAGCGCCGCTTCCCCAATCTAAAACCAAATATCTATACGTTAACAGACACCGAATTCTCATGGAAATAAAAAAGCGACAGAGATTACACCACGTTCAATATTGCATCTTTTATAAGAAGCACAGCATTCTTTATCTTGTATACACAATACACAATAATGTTATTACATACACTGCGAGAAAAAATTTTAATTTCAAAAAAAGTATTTCTTTGATTGCATTAAAAAAAAAATTTCTTTAGATCGATAAACATTTCTTTAAAATTAAGATATTTTTTAATTTAAAATCTTATATATATATTTTTTTTTTAATTAAAAAAATCTTTTACTTTCAAAGGAATTTTCATTGATCCAAGGAAATAATTTTTTTTAATTAACATTTCTTTTTTTCAGTGTAAAGAACAAACGTTTTCATCGCTTTCTATACGTGTAGTAACTAATACAATTAGCTACTAAAACAGAATCAATAGATGCATTCAATACTACGATCGCTCACTGCGCGTTCAGTGAGCTTTTGTATCTGTTTGGTCTATATTTTTAGATCTAACAGAATATGACAATCAGATGCAAGAATTCACTGTTACGTCATATACAATACTTTAGAGTCATAACTATGAAAAATTACTCCTGACACTATTGATCGTATAATCTCAAAATTGGCGTAAAGACATATATAGCGTCAGAGCGTTTATCATCTCTTTGGGATACAGCAAGAAGACGCTGCAACATGCAAGGATGTTTTATTCCCAAGACTCTTTGTAACATATTTAATATTTCAAACGGGGTGTCTTACTTATCTCTTACAAATCATTGACTCTTATAGAACTCTTAGAAAACTACATTTAAAAATATAGAGACTGCGAGATAATATTACAGTTTTTGAACATGGCCGGAGACGCTACCGCGTCTCCTGATATATCTCTGACATAAGTATAAGTAACCTGAATTTGATTCAATTATTATAATAAACCGCACTGCATTAATAGATAAAAGTGCCAGCGAATAGATTATTTTCTGTTACTTTTATTAACATTTTTACGCTTATTAATTTTTATAGAATAGTGAACTAAAATAAGGGAGATCAGAACCAATTGTTATATGGAGTTAATTGTCAAAAAGCTTGTAACGTATATAGAGTGTTTAAAAATTTTACATTCACTATTTTCTATAAAAATCAATATTCAAAATTGTGACAACCGATTCCCACTATACTACACAGAACATTAGCAGATTACTTGCGATTTGTACACAGATTCACATTTTCACTTTTTTTAAGTTCCTTCACAATTGCATCAAGATCGATCGGAGGCGAATTGAAAGTACACCAAGAAATGAACAAAATCTTTGAAGAATCTTACGGTCGGATGTCGGATTAATCTTACCTATATGATGTTATTTTCCGATCAAATGTAATTTTAAGCCCGAATCATCAAATGAGCGGCCATACATGCAATGTTCTATATCTAAGGTCAACCTCGTACCGATAAACGAACGATCAAACTCCTAATGGCAGTGGGTGAGACACCTTTATCGGGTCCCGAGTCGCGTTCTAGGTCAAAGCCATCAGTGAAACACAACGTATTGCATGCGAAATCACTTGCGATTCGCTCTTAGTCTCTTTTCCTTCGCGAGACGGTAATATAGTTCGGAAAGATTCCATCCAGTTCAACGGCTCGCAGCCGATACTACCGACAAATCAGAAAACAACCGATGTAAATTCGGACATTCTATCGCCGTAATGATACTTCTCATCAATAACAATGATCGACAAAATTTCACTTTTCTTATATGTTAACTAATCAGTTAAGATATTTCTCATAAATATTTTTTGCACTAATTTTAAATCTATCTGCCAAATTCGTGAGGGGAACAGGGTTTTTTGGTAACATGCCAAAATTAAAAAATTTCTCTACTTATCTCTAATACTTAAATATAAATGAATAATTTAAGAGAAAATAGCTATTGAATTTAATATGATTTTAGCAAAATATACAAAACATTTGTGAAAAAAGATATACTTATCGGTTACAAAAAAAGGTACCGTAGAATAAAAATTCTAACTTCGTTTTCAGAATCAATATGAAAAAATACATTTAAAAAACAGTCAAAATAACGCATTTAACAAAATTATTATCAGTGTAATCAATTTCGAATTGTATGATATTTAACATGTAAAAAACATAATGATATAAACGTTTATACAAGAAAACAAAAATACTTTCATTCTATGTACAATCACTGGAAAAAATTCTACAAAAATCTACAAAAAGATTTTTATTTCTTATTATCAGTTTCTTTACGAGAAGGAATTTAAATGTTACATAACACTTGGCTCAATAATAAAGCCATCGTGTGCCTCTTGTATGGAATTTAAATATTTTCGAACATACTAGAGACATCGTGAAAGCGTTTGAAAAAGATAATATCTCGGTCGTGTACTTGCGCATTCTAAGCTTTTGCAATGTTTAATAAATGTATGCAACAATGTAAAGACGATATAAATATCCGCATAACATACGTGTTTTAATTCTAGTAGTAAAAAATTCTAAAATCTTTGAAAAAATTTAAAAAATTTTTTATTTTTAACTTTTATTTCTATTTCGCGAAAAAACATTTATTTCTAACTTTTTTGGTTTCTTTTGCGATTCAAACTATTTCTCGTAAATAAACAAAGGTTTAAAATATTTCGTTCTTCAGTTGATTAAATCGGTTGACCTAACATGAATAAAAAAATTTGTATTACTTGAAGAATTAAAATAAAAAAACATAATTTATCAATGATAATTGTATACCAATTCGAATGCTTGAAAAATTATCCTATAGATTATAATAACGCATTATATCTTGCCCAATTCGAAAATTATAAACGGTTAAATATTAGCTTGGCTTTTACGCGAGAAAAAAAATTGAATCTTGGTAAGTACGGGATCTCTTGAAAGTATTCCAGAAAAGTAATATCTCGTTTGTATAGAAAAAATTGAATTATTAATCTGATTTTCAATGTCCGCACTTGCTTATGAAATTTTATATTTAAAATCATTCTTTTTATTCTGAATATTTTTAAAACTTTATCTCATTTCTTTGTATATTTCATCTATTTGTAATAATCTTATCATAAATAGTACCACAAATTTTAAGTCCTAGAATTCTAGAGGTTTTTCAAAAATTCAAGATATGTTAAATTCTAGGATAATCCTAGAATTTAAGGATATTCAAGAATCCCGTTGAACTCCCTGATAATGTATAAAACTGCGTTCAACAGAGATAGTAACTTAACAATTGTCATAAAATTCTTTAACACATGATTCGCTTATACATTTAGATCCAGTGAGAGATTAAGAGCAAAACCAATTATATTAAAAAATTTTATTACAGTTGTAAAGCTACTTTTTCTCCAAAGCGCACAGCCAATATACATTTCAAAATCCTGCACATATAATAGGTTATCAATCTTTGTAAATTTTTACAGCAACAATTTATGACCTAACGAAACCGCCCAATTATTGAACATTTCTTTAATGCATTTAGCGTCATAATATTTCGAGATATTTCTGTGTATATACCATACATATGCAACCGATTGGAACGGATTCAACAGTCTGTTCTCCTCAAATATTATATCATGAATCGAAATTGTCAATATATAGCAGCCACGTGTACGATGGCATCCTCGAGACATCCCCGAAGACAAGAGAGTGAGGGAGGGGATTTCTTTCTCTCTTTCCCTCTTTCCCCAATCCGTGTGGCAGTGGACGCGATTCGTTCGCTGAAATCAGCTCTGATAGCCAGCATCCGAGCATCGTGATTATCCAGCGCGCTGCCCGATTAATTTGCATCTCGAGGGACCGTAAATAAGCGAACTAACTGTCCGATCAGGAGGGAGGGAATCAAGTTCGATGTGTATCGATTGCGAGTCGCGAGCCAACTTCGACAGTCGGATTTCATAAGACTCAAGTGATGACGCAAAAACGATCGCTTTATTTTAAAAAGAATTGCCTTTTCATTCTGGCTACAATTAGCTATCACAGGATTTGAAAGTTTATTTCGACGAGAAAAATCGAGTAATAGTCGAAATCTGAAAATCTGGAAAATACTAGCTTTTTTAAATCAGTCATCATCATTATTGATTACTGAATATAATGTAGAGTTATCACAAAAAACTTTAAAATAGATCGAATATTTCTAGTTACGGTCTATTCTGAAATTTCTGAAGAATTTGTTCTTATATAAGAATGTGTCCCCTCTAAAACAATACTTTAGTGTTCTTATCTTCTGTTTTGATATTTTATCTTCTCAGATTTGACAGAAACCTTTCAACATGATTGATGCGTCTCCTACGTTTTAAATATTTTCAAATAATTCTAATTCGCAATTATTATGGAATATTTAATCTCATCCCTAACGTGGACGAAAAGGGTATAAAATAACGTTGAGAATGGTGGTACCGGTTCTTTCTCGGTGTTCTGGGACGAGCTGGCGACGTGCGTGATCGCAAGGTCCCTGGGGATCGACATGGTGACGGCGCTGGGTGGCACAGGCCAGCATCCTTATCTCGAACTGGGGACCCATACGCCACATAGTCTCTCGTCATACGCTTTCGCCGACGTCTTTTCGTTTGGAAGATTTGACCACCAGTTACAGTATTGACATGACTACCGATCGGTCGTGACGAGCGGATCGACGTTTTTAATTTCATGTCTCTTCCCTTTCGTAACGTTCGGACGCGCGCGAAATTTTGAAAGTGTATCTCACTTCGGCATTTTGTTACCAGTTTTTGTCATAGTTCTATATTTTAAAGATCCTAAAATCTCTTAATCATGAAAAGAAGAATCGCAGACGTGGCATCGTACTTTTATTAAAACGCTCATATAATGCTCGATATTACTACTAAATTATAAACAGACAAATCGCATAAGATTGCGATTATGACAAGCGGTTCTTAGCCTGATTTATCGTGCTAAATATACCGCAAATAGAAGTCTGCCTTTGTTAGCTTCACGCGAATGATAATGCGGTGATCGATAAATAAAATCCTACATCGATATCGGGAAATACGGCTGACAATTGAGTCAATCTTAAGAGCAATCATGTAAACGTCAGCTGGAATTATTCTGAAAGTCTTTGTCGCGTGTAGTCGTCAATTCATATTAAAAGGCACAATTTTAGAGATCGGTTGCAGCCGTAGTTTCGATTCAATTTCTCGGTATCATGATCGAGGAAGCTATGACGTTCGATGTGAGTACACAACACAATGTAATGTCGTATTTAATTGCATATCTATGCAACATATACTTTGCGTTTGACAATACTATGCTTGACTACATGGAAATGCATAGACTATATGGAAAGAACGATTTTGTTAAAATATCCATTATAAAAATTTAGCTAGATACAAATTTAAAAATAATTTTATTGGAATCATCAAAATAATGATATAGAGCATTGAGACATAATAAATAAAGTTTGCTGCAAAGTTTTACATTTTGACAATCTAATAAAATTTTTTTCAAATTTATATCTAGCTAAAATTTTTAATATTTTTACAGAACCGTTTTTTATGCGTATCTACTTTTTTATTCAAGAACAGAATACTGACAAAATGTATATCAAAATTGTCGTTAAAACAAGAGTTAAGGGTGGATTCACGTGTTAATTTATAAATTCAGACTTATATATATATAAAATAAATAAATATATATATATATTTATCTTCATCTACAGATAACGGACGAGCAACTATTCTCCGCCCTTGGCCTGACGATGGACACTAGCATCGAAAGACAGCTATTTTCCCCGACCAAGATGAATCTACCTAGCGATTACGAAATCTCGAGTTCGCTTAGCGACGACTTCGGAATATTCGACAGTCAATTAAATATAACAAATCCGACAGATTACTATACTGACTTAACTTGTTCTCCGCAATCATCTTGGAATGATTGGTCGACCACCAATACCCCTACAGGTATTCCTTTTTTTATAAACAAAAATATGGTAATAATTTATAAATACTGAAAATGAGAGTGTAAGTTCGACATAATGCAATGTTATTCAATGTTATTTGTCGTAAGAAGATCTGCTTAGATTTTCATTAAAAAAATTTTTAGATTTTATACTCCAAGAATCACGTATTCTAACGTAAACAGAACTTTTCTTAAAATGTGTGCTTAATAACCACAGGTTATTTTAGCGAATTGGGTGAATTGGATTTAGAGTTAGATTGGTGTCTAGAGAAAAGTTGGGACTCCGGTCTTCCGGAAAGAACACCATTGTGCACTGCAGGATGCGAAGGATTTTTGCATCTACCGCCCTTACCGAATCCGCAACAGATGCCACAGTATGAAGAACCGTTGCTAGTACTCGGCATTGATTTACGAGCGTTGGAAGACACATTAGGAACAAATACGATAGGTACAGGATATACATTTTAAGATGAAAATAACGTCAACATTAAAATGAAGAAGATGTTTCGATTATAACATGAAAAGATATCTATTCTATCTTCGATCGTGTGTTATTTGAGAATAACAAGATTTATTTAAAATTGTTTAAAATAACAAGATTGTACTATTTAAAATTATTATTTTAAATAGTACAATCTTGTTATAAATAATTATATATGAAGATAATTAAAATGCCTCTCAATTGCAGATTATAACAACAACCAGTTAAATGACAGTCTCCTAATCTCATCAGCAGCTACTGCCGCTTTAGCAACACACGATTACACCAATCGTAGTTTAGCAAATGCGTCCGAAGATCGATGCTTCCCGTGTACTTACCAAGGATGCCTAAAAGTAATCTTGAGACTTTACGAGATTTATTTAACAGCTATACTATTTCATGTTTAATATACGGAAAAAAGTTTTGCTGAAGTATTTAAAAATTTAGCTAACTATATATCTAAAAATAATGTTTGACCGTCAAAATAATTATGTAAGACGTTCAAACAAATTGTTAGAATGTTACAATTTTTTGCAGCATTGACGTCAACGCTTGAACGTTTTACATGAACATTTTAATGACTCAACAAAATTGTTTTCAGCAAAGCTGTACTTTCCGTATAGTAAGTAAACTTTTAAAAAAATAAAAATAATTACAATCTGATATTAAAATCATCTTTATATCCAGTTTTTCATAAAAGATTAGCGATATAATATAACGAATTTTAGATTGAGGCTCTTTCTTCAGAAGAAGAGCTCTCTTAAAAATTGACTCCTGGTTAAAATATAATATTTATTTCTTTTCGTTTTAGGTATATGCCAAAGCATCTCATTTGAAAGCTCATTTACGTCGACATACTGGCGAGAAACCGTTTGCATGCACTTGGGCCGGTTGCGTATGGCGTTTCAGTCGATCGGATGAGCTGGCGAGGCACCGACGATCGCATTCAGGCATTAAACCGTATTCGTGCGAAATATGCTCGAAAAAATTTGCACGTAGCGATCATCTGGCCAAGCATCGTAAAGTGCACCGGAAAAATACCTATCCATTGTTTCACGGAGCTAGAGGATTACGTAGCGGCAAGATAAATGTTTTACCGTCAGAAATCTAAGATTTGTCTTGTTCTTAAAGATTTCCTCTTAACTAAGAAAGCAAGCCAAAGTTTATCACTAAGGATATCACGAAACCTACATAATTGACGCAAATAAAGTACTTAAACTGATTCTATATAATGGTAACATGATGATTTCTGCCAACTTGATGTAGATTAGTGATTTTGAATATTTTTGGCGGCTAATCCTCCTTGAAGTTTTATTGTAATACATTTATTTGTGTTTCTATTCCAGAACCATTAGTATTAACTCTAATAAAATAGTAAATATTATTAAGATAATCAAGAGATTATATAAAGATGTCAGAAAAATTTTTCGAATAGAAAGCAAAAAAAATTAGTGCGATAAACCGAAATTATATTAAAGTAAAATGAATGAGATTTACTCAACCTAGTATTAGTGCGACTAGTCTTTATTGATGGCAGTTAACGTTACTCCAATAAAAAATACTATCAACGTTGTATAAAACGAAATTACAGAAAAATGCATTATTTGATATCTTATTTTTCATACGTTTTATATCATACAAAATTGTTTTTTGTAAAAATTAACAATTAAAATTGTTAATGCAGTCGTAATTATCCAATACAGATTTTGTATTACGAATAGTGGCAATTTTAATAAGCATTACGTAATAATTAACGTTTCAAAATAAATAATTGCAAATCATTAAAAAGTATTTGTAAGAATTATACAATATTATTCTTACCTTGTCTTTTGCAAACGGCCGCCGGGAATTTATGATGATACTTCGTTTTCGCCATGTGCCCCAATACGGAGGACGACGATTTTCGTCGAATTGCAGTAATTTCGGCCGGTGCTTCTCCAAGTTATGCGTGTTCGTTATAATGTTGGAACTGTCATCATTGTCATCGTCTGAACAATTAAATTCATTAAAAGATTTAACAAATTATAATATATCAATAAATTTATATTATAAACGTGATTTTTACCTAGCAGGATAATTTCATCTTTTGCTTCCAACGGCCACGTTTTGGTGGAAGTACGTGGCACAATTCTTCTTTTTTTAATATCTTCGAGATACAATTCGGATTTATCTAAATCTATGTTGCATTTGTCATCGAACAATAATTTATCATATTCAGTTAGCTTTCTTCGATAAATTGGTGCGATTTTCATGTCGGCCTTTATTTCAAAAGGCATAAAATTTTTTACTCCAACAACACTTTCTTCCTCCGCTGATTTAACCTCCTGCTTTTTAGAAACAAAAAAACTCGCAAAATTCGAAGCAGCTTTCTGCTTCTTGCGTTCGGCTTCCAGTCGTTCCTCTTCTTTCCTTCTTTTCTCTTCTTCCCTTGCTTCTTCTCGCTTTTTCCGTTCTTCTTCTTTTGCTTCCTTTTCTTTTTGTTTTTGTCTACAAAAAAATAATTATTTTAGTTTGAAACAAATGTTTGAAAGTGTACGACATAAAATACACAGTAAAATACAATTGTTCTTACTCGATCTCTATTTGTTTCTTAAGTTCCTTTAGTTCTTTTTCCTTTTTCTTTTGTTCTTTTTCAATTCTTTCTTTTTCTTCTTTTTCCCTCTGCTTCTCTTTTCTCTCTCTTCGACGATTTGCTTTTTCCTCCTCCCGTTTTTTTTCCTTTTCCTAGCATATGAAAAATAAAATATAAATGAATTGATATACATATGTAAACGTAATCAATTTAATAAACTTATTTTGTAAACAAACGAAAATAAAATTTATATCTTATATTTACATACCATTTTTAATCTCTGCTTCTCTTCTTTTTTTTTGACAATTTCCTGTCTCCTTTGTAATTGTTTCGGTGTTAATTTTTTAATTTGATTTTTATCTTTGTCAGTTTTCGGAGTTGTAGGAGTCACAGGAGATGTAGGTTTGTCAGTTGCTTTATTTATACTTGATATTGATTTATCTAACTCGCTCAAAGCTTCGTTATCCGAAGATAAAATAGTAATATCACAGTCTGTTTCTCGAAGAGAAAGATCTGTATCCTTATTAACACTATCATCTATTTCACTTAGTTGAGACGTATCTAATTCAGATCGAATGCATTGTGTGTCTGAGCTTTCATTCGTACAGACTTCATTTGTTTCGTTATGTACAGATGTATCTTGACAGTCTTTATCTTTTAATTCAGGTAAATTATTATCATCACTACTTTTTTGTTCTGATAAATTATTGATATCATCACTTTTTTCAAATTCCTTGTCTGTTTTTTTAAGAAACTTAGTTAAGGCACCAGGTTTTTGTTGAGATTTATCCTGTTTCTTATTTTTTCCTACATTGTTTCTTTTAGGTGTACTATCGATTTTCCTAGTATTTTGTTGATCACTTTGACTCAGGTCATTCTTTTCGTCATCTGATATAACAATATCATTACTAATATCAAGCTCTTTCTCACTTGTACTTTCTCTTTCCTTCTCAGGTACTTTTTTGACCGAATTCTCTTTTGTTGCAAGTTTTATCATCTTAGAGCTTTTAGATCCTATCAAAGGCGTTTTTATTTTTCTCTTTTTCATGTTACACTTATTATCTGTACTGTTTGGTGATTTGGAAGAACTCAACGTTTGGAATGATAGTTGTGCTAAAATAACAAAATAATTGTGTTAAAGTAACTATTGTAATAAACATTTATACTATGCAAACAATTGTTACAAGGTATACACAATAGATTTGATCATATTGCTTAACATTCCTATAATTTTTTGTATTCAAAAGATAGTATCATAAATATATATTCAGATACTTAAAACGTGATAAATGTATATTGGAAAAAAAAGAATACAAAGACGCTGAACGCAAAAAGTAAAGTAAAACGACACAAAGAAAATTATCTAAATGTATGCAATATATTTACAAGAAAATCAAATTACCCTGTCTCATTTTCTTTCTCTTCTTTGGCGTGACTCCTTGTATCATACAATCACTGTCTTCCATATTTTGTTAAACCTGGTACATACAGAATGCTTTCTATTTAGTGACATGAATCATCATACTATCTTTCTATTAAGAAAGAAACTCGCTGAATATTAATTCAGCGAGTAAAGCCTAATTTATGCTAATTCTACAATATGCTTTTTGTTTCCTGTTTCTTGTTTTTTATCTCAAATTTTTTCCTTCTTTGTGATCGTTTTATCGACAATGTATTTTTTGCCACGTGTTTCGTGATTCTTCCGAAGTTAATTTTTGTCTTGAGTAATAGGAAACAAAAACGAGATAAGAGGTAAAAAGACAAAAAAATAACAAAAAAAAGTCAACAAAGCACATCGCAGAATAGGTTTAAAAAGTGGTAAATAACAAGCATTAAGAAACAAAGAACATATTGATTAAATGTATAGATCTATATCACCTGTCACCAAATGGAAAGCATCCACAAAGACTAGAGTTTTTTATTTTTATTAAAAACGTGTTGGAAGTGTAAAAATAAGACTGAGCATTTTAGCCAAGTGGTGATTGAATTGTCGTGAATCTACCTATTTTTAAAATACCATGATGTTTGTAGCATTTCTCAATTACATTATTACGAATAGAACTGTCAGTGCAATCCTGTTGCTATAACCTAAACGAGAAGAACGGAGACAATTCACCAACACAGCTCGACCGATTTCACAAAGAATACGACATCGTGTGAACAACGAAGACGTACAGAGAGAATTACGAATGAAAAGAAATGCAATTTTCACATTTAAACAAACGTCACATTAAGTAATATAAATAACATACCGTTAATTCTACACCACACAGCACACCACAAAATATATTTCGGACAGTCCTAACAAAATCCGCGGGAAAACACATGAAAGCAGAGAGAAGATTTCTCTCTGGTTCTACCGAAAGCAGAGAGAGGCCTGAGAGCGGCATTTAGCTGTTACTTTATTTTGAAACGCCACTTATGTCCACAAAACGTGGACATTGAACTATG
>NW_017280249.1:39959-41271 GCF_001594065.2 Cyphomyrmex costatus | reverse complement strand
AGATTATTCAAGATGCAAATTCAAAATGAACATACCTAAATATAAGTAAAACAGATTACAATAGAAATATTACAATGTTCTAGAAAATAACTGCAACATAGGGTAAGTTCGGGTGAGATGGGACACTTTTTGGAAAATCATTTCTCATACCGCACACGCTAAACTATCATAAATATATAGTGTATATTATGTTTATTTCATATCTAAACCATAGGATTACACGATTTATGAAATATTTTTCGCTGTTTTTCATCCGTCAAAGTACATTTGAAAAAAAATGAAAAATTGTCGGGTGAGATGGGACACGGCGGGTGAGATGGGACACCATCAAAAAAGTGAAACAAAAGTAGTGTTTTGTTGAACTAATTTATTAGTAATAACCAAAACGAGAAAAATAAACAATTTTATTCAATTTTGCATTACTTTAACGCAAAACATGTGAAATAACGTAAAAAAAAACAATCAAAAGTCACAAATCTATACGATTTTCGACACTTTAGCCGATTTCGTGGGCGCTACTTTAGTTTTTCTTTTTCGACCTCTTTTTTCCTGAACGTGCGTTGCTTGTTCATTACTAGAGTGGCTCTTTAATGCTTCTTTCTTGATAACCTTAGCGATCTCTGCAATTTCTGAAGCTTTTGCTGATTTTTTTGGTTGGAAAAAACAAGTTTTCCCCGTAATACGGCAGCACAAGTACTGTGGCGAATATGTGTACGAATGTGTAGTGTCGCGCGTCGAATGTCGGGGGACACCATTCCTACCCATACGTGTACAAGTAGTAAAGAAATACTGGTTAATTCATAACTATTACTACTACTATCATTAGTAAAATGATTTCTTCATATTTCTCTCAAATGTACTATTTGATGATATAATCATTATAAATAGTCGAAAAAATCGTTTCCAATGAACTTGGCACTGTCCCAACTCACCCGCCAAAAAATGTCCCATCTCACCCGAATATGGCGGGTGAGATGGGACATCAACTTGTGCGTAACCTGAGCATGAACTGAGCGCAATAGTCATATACATACCTTCTCCGAGGTCCAAATGCTTCGATCCTTTCGTATGGAAACTAAATATATTAACCACTTGGCTTGAAAGACTTTCCATAAAATAATTACAAAAATTTATGCCTGTCCCATCTCACCCGACCAAAAAATAACTCTTAATAATTTTGAACACAATAGAAAATTGACGACGGGAGTGGATGAATTTTCATTAATGTATAAAACTTTAATATCCTATGCAGTTATTAGCGGGAATGCGCACGTTAAAGCAGCTGAAAATTGAA
Organism: Cyphomyrmex costatus; assembly: GCF_001594065.2. NCBI lineage: Eukaryota > Metazoa > Arthropoda > Insecta > Hymenoptera > Formicidae > Cyphomyrmex > Cyphomyrmex costatus. The sequence continues at coordinate 39,977 of NW_017280249.1, read as the reverse complement.
GTGTCCCATCTCACCCGA
>NW_017280249.1:18202-35409 GCF_001594065.2 Cyphomyrmex costatus | reverse complement strand
ACCGATTTAAAATTTTTTTGGCTCAAATTACTCGTGGCGATGCCGCCTTTCAGGACATATGACGTTCGATTCAAAATTTTTTATATTTTAATAGTTATGCACCTCCCAAAAATGGACTTTGGTGGCTCGGGATAAGAGACTTGTAGCGTTCACAGTTTTTTTGAACATGGCCGGAGACGCTACCGCGTCTCCTGATTAGCTCCTCTTCTTCGGAATTGTCATCAGACTCGATATCACTCAAAAAGAACGTTTTATATAATGTAATAGCACCTATTGTACAATTTTCCATTGTACTTTTCAACTAAAAATTAATAATATTAAATAAATTAATAGAATTATGTTGCTCTTATTTTGAATAATTCTCTTTTAATAAAATTTATGCATGTATTTATTACTTGCTTTTTTACATTAATATATTGTTATATAGAATAAATAATGTAAATAAAAAATGTGTATAATCACTTACCAAGTTCAAACTATTCTTTTATACCATCTATAAAATATATTATTATCTATCAAACTATTCTTTATATTATTATCTTTATATTAAAGTTCAAACTATTCTTTATAATTTATATTATTCTATTTATCACGGTTAAATACGGAAGTGTCTAGATGCTAAAATGGCGTGAGACATAATAATAACCTCAAATCATATCATCATATGATTCTTATAGGTTATAGGTTGCGTAGGCATAAATAGGCTTCTCTGCGCATGTCGGGCGAAATTGACCGCAGTCTCGAGTGCGGCAAAAAGTTGTAGTCTGGGTGTTTTTCTAAACCCATTCTGAACAATCTGGGTGAAACGTCTGGACGAAACATCCGGTCAAATCGAACGCTTTTAGGTGAAAAGTTGTCGTCCGGGCGTTCATTCTGAACGCACCCCAGTACTGGCACGTGCGAAAAACAATCCATCATCTTGATCTGCACTATTTGCATTCGATTGAGCTTCTTCTTATCAGTTGACTTTGTTTTATTCTTGCTTTCTGCAAATTTCCAGCAATTTTCTTTCTTATGGCCAATTTTCTCACAATAGCACTTGCCGCTAAATTTGTATCTATTTTTCTCTTTTCCTTCCTTGGTTGTCTTTTTATGACTTGACTTCTTCATCGTAGCAGCTGCCAAGGCCTCGACTTCTTCATCTTCTGTCTTCATAATTTTTTCAGCGGAAATTAATTCTTCTTCGAGCTTCTGTAGAGATCGACTCTTAATTTCTTTTCCATTCCATGACAATACAAAACTGTTATATTTTGACAATGGCAATCCATTGATAATTATCGTTTGTAGCATCTCATCCGATACTGCTTCACCGGCTATTTGTAATTGATGAGCCAAATTTTTCGCTTCTGCAACATAATCAGAGACTTTTATGCCTGCCTCTAGTTTAAAATTCAAAATTCTCTTTTGTAGCATCATAACTCGAGCCGCAGACCTTTTCTCAAATAAACCACAAAGTGTATGCCACATTTCCCTAAAATTTTTACACGTCAATACATGTTTAATCCATCTATCATCTAATGTTGCCGAAATGCAATACTTAGCATCAGATTCCTTCTTTCTCCACTGTTTCAATGCATCGCTGGTTCTGTCTGTGGGCTCTTCTATTATTCCTTCCACGACGTCCATAACCTCTCGTTTCTCAAACAGAAGCTGCATTTTAAACTTCCAACTAACGAAATTGTCTTCAGGCATTACTTCCATATGAACGAGATCTTTATCGGTCATTTTTAGCGTTGTCCCAAACCTCTCTGCACCTTTGCAATTTTTGGCGATCCAACCTTGACCTTCCTTACCGTTACAACGAACGAATATATTATCTTGTCGCGCAGTGGAAGCGTGCTGGGCCCATAACCTGTTGAATTTATGCCGGGATCTAATAAGCGCACAGACTATTTATCAAGATATTGATATTTTATTTGTATGATGCAAAAAGAGAAAACAGTATCTCACGTATGGAGTATATATCACACAAAATATAAAGGAAGAACGGAAGTTATAATAATAATAATTGGAGAAGAACATGAACTCTAAAATTAAGCAAGGTGTTTAAACCAAAAGAACAAAATATTGATTGTGATATATGAGTGAGGGCGCTGTCTGTAGTATAGACCAAAAATGGTCGCCCTCCAATCGCGTTGCTTGAGTATGGGTACGGGACCTGAGGACTCACTTCATAACAGATTGTAAAGAAGAATTGGTTTATTTTCATAAAATGAGATTAAAGCATCCCAAGCTCTTTGAAAATTTTCAGAAGTAAGTGTGGTATTTTTCAACAAATGAGAAGCAGAACCGATTAAGCTTGTTTTAAGATATTGGAATTTTTCGATTGCAGATAAGGTAGGATTAGATAAAACTAAAGAGAGAAATAAATCCTTGAAAGAAAGCCAATCAGATAGGTTTCCGTTAAATTTTGGAAGGTCTATTCGTGGTAATCGTGCCTGATGAAAGCATGGAGCATTAACTAAAGACTGAGACGTTAGACGACACCTAGTAGATTCGGAAGAAGTTCCTTGTTCACTATCTATTAAAGAATTCAGGCTTCTAAAAAACTTTCGCGTGTGGACTCAAAATACTTTTCTTTGAAATAAACGTGTTGATAAATATTCGAACGTTCTTCTTGATTTAATTGACTAATAGAGATACTAAAATAGCCTCATACACAATAGAGAACTTTTTCCAATCAAAAGTCTTTATATGTTATGTCATTTTACAACAATTTCTTATTTGCTTATTAAAAAGTGAACGGTTTCTTCCTATAGTTATTGCTTGAAAACTGTACATATATGAAAATAGTATATAATTACTGCAATTTATTAAAAATGAACTTGTGTGTGTGCATGTGTATATATATATAATTTGAAATAAATTAATTTTTTTTATTAATAAGTTAATTTTTAATAAATTGTAGTAATCATATCCCTAACAGCACAAATGTCAATCTGTCAATTACAAGTCGACTTTGTTAAGTCAGGTCCTTTGGAGTCGACCATAAGTTATTCAGACGTCTATAGACGACCTTAAATGTCGACTTTAGGACATCTAGAAGAAGACATTTGTAAAATAGTCGACTTAAGTCAACTTTAAGTCGACTTGTCAGAAAGCCACACGTATATGTCCGCATGATGGTTGACTTAAAATCGACTTACAATCGTCTTCAAAGTGGGACATTGTATGACTCGGAGACGTCTCTAAGTTGTCTAAAGTGAACATACGGACGTCTATTTTCAGACATCTAGCAGCATAAGTCGACTCAGAGTCGACTTACAAGTAACACTATGGAACTGCCATACGCCGATTTTTCTAAAACTGTGCATACAAGTAGTTCTTCAAACACTATTTGACAGACAATTTTTCGTTTTCCCCAAAAACGAATTTTAGGGTGGAAATCACCCCTACCATTTTTTAGGGGTGGACAGGGGTATTTTACAGACCATTTGTAGGATTTCTATGAAATTTGGTATCTGAGGGTTTTTGAGGTCGCTGATTACGAATTTGAAATCAGTTTTTAAAAATTCAAAATGGCGGATCCAATATGGCGGTCGGATTTTAAATTATTTTAAGGATTTCTATCAAACATGATATCTAGGGATTTTCGTGGTCGCTGATTACGAATCTGAAGTCTATTTTTGAAAATTCAAAATGGCGGATACAATATTGCGGTCGGGTATTTTATTTTTTATCAGATTTCTAAAAAACATGGTATATATGGATTTTTGGGCTTTGTGATTACGAATCTGAAGTCAATTTTTAAAAACTAAAAATGTCGGATCCAATAAATCGGAGAAAATTGTATATATTACTAGATTTTTACGTAACTTGGAATTTCCGATCTTCTTTAGTCGTTAATTAAGAATCAGAAATTATTTTTTACACTACTTTTAGCATTACCCAGGAACAACGACGTGGACGTAGTAGCTTTTTGTTCCCATAAGGGTGATTTATTAAAAGTGAGTCCCCTTGCCTCTCACAATATCGGAAGGTTTTTGATGTGAGTCCCCTTGCCTCTCACATGTCTTTATCCTTTGTGAAATTTGTGCAATAATGTGGTGGGTTAGCATCTGTAATTGCAAAATGACGTAGGAATAGTTAGATGTGCGTGGTGTACAGCATCAATGTGCATGCAACACTTTTTTGCAATTACAGATGCTAACCCACCACATTATTGCACAAATTTCACAAAGGATAAAGACATGTGAGAGGCAAGGGGATTCACATCAAAAACCTTCCGATATTGTGAGAGGCAAGGGGACTCACTTTTAATAAATCACCCCTATGGGAACAAAAAGCTACTACGTCCACGTCGTTGTTCCTGGGTAATGCTAAAAGTAGTGTAAAAAATAATTTCTGATTCTTAATTAACGACTGAAGAAGATCGGAAATTCCAAGTTACGTAAAAATCTAGTAATATATACAATTTTCTCCGATTTATTGGATCCGACATTTTTAGTTTTTAAAAATTGACTTTAGATTCGTAATCACAGAGCCCAAAAATCCATATATACCATGTTTTTTAGAAATCTGATAAAAAATAAAATACCCGACCGCAATATTGTATCCGCCATTTTGAATTTTCAAAAATAGACTTCAGATTCGTAATCAGCGACCATGAAAATTCCTAGATATCATGTTTGACAGAAATCCTTAAAATAATTTAAAATCCGACCGCCATATTGGATCCGCCATTTTGAATTTTTAAAAACTGATTTCAAATTCGTAATCAGCGACCTCAAAAACCCTCAGATACCAAATTTCATAGAAATCCTACGAACGGTCTGTAAAATACCCCTGTCCACCCCTAAAAAATGGTAGGGGTGATTTCCACCCTAAAATTCGTTTTTGGGGAAAAACGAAAAATTGCCTGTCAAATAGTGTTTGAAGAACTACTAGTATGCACAGTTTCAGAAAAATCGGCGTATGGCAGTTCCATAGTGTTACTTGTTAGAGACTTTGTGCTATTAGGGATACTACTCTCATGTATGTGTAGTTTTCAAACAATAACTGTAGAAGGACACCGATTCGCTTTTAAAAAGCAAATAAAAAATTATTGTAAAATTACATATACAGGGTGTCCGGTCAGACCTTTCTAATCGCATACAGAGAGGTAGATGGGATCGAAATAAACATAAAAGTCCTTTATCGTTTAGCGAAATTCGTAATAATAATGGAGATATTAATATTTGAATTTGTAGTAATGAGAGCGCTCCGATAGAAACGCTCTGGCCGCTCGAGGTATAGCCCGGCCCAGTGCGTCAAACGATGATTGCGCCGGCAGCGCGTTGGAGAGGTAGGAGGGGAAGAGCGCCGTTGCTTAGCGCCCGGCATCGGCGTTTACACGTCTTACCGCACCGCACGAAAGGACTCGCGCGATGGCCGTTAAGGCCCGTCTACATAAGTCGCAAAACGCAGAACGCAGTTCGCAAACGCTGACGCAACGTACACGCATTCGCACGTCGTAAATCACGTGTATCTGCATCGATAGCACGTTTCACGCAAACGCAATCATTAGGTTAGCTAATCCAAACGAGATACTGAGCTTTTCCCAGTTTTATATAGGTGGTGTGGCACATTTTGTATGAAGAAAATGGATCAGAATCGAGATTTGTTATTGTTTTCGTTTTTTACCTTAAGTACAGCAGCATTAAGTTTATGCCAGTTAGTGAAAAAGAAACAAAGACGGTGGTGGATCCGACCGATTAATAAAACTCGCAAAACAGAAGGACACCACGATACAATATTCGCGTATATGAAGATTTACGATCACGAAGAATTCTATGAATTTACTCGTATGTGGCCACACAAATTTGATCAATTAGTTGAACTTGTATCACCATTCTTGCCAAATCCACAAAATTGCATACGGAAACCTCTGCCAGTAGATTTACGTGTCGCCCTAACACTATCGTAAAAGAATTTATAAATAATGTTATAAATTTTTTCATATGCTATATTTATCAATTGCGATTTTTTATAGTTATCTTGCTCATGGAAATTCTGTGCGATCAGAATCGTGGAATTATAGAATAGGAAGATCCACAGCATATAAAATTATTCCTGAGGTATGCCAGGCTATTTGGAAGGCTCTTCAGCCTATATATTTTCCAGAAATGAATCAAGACAAATGGACCAAAGTAGCTGATGAATTTTATTCCAAATGGCAATTTCCCAACTGTGTTGGAGCCATAGATGGGAAACATATTAAAATACGTTCCCCTCCAAACTCTGGGTCAGAATTCTTTAATTATAAACAATATTTTAGCATCGTTTTATTAGCAACTTGTGATGCTCAATTTAAATTTACTTGGGTCGACATTGGTCAATGCGGTAAATATGTGATTTTTTAAATTAACGTTTGAGAGAATCTAATGGTCTGAGTATAATGGAAGAAATAGTAGGAATAGGAATGAGTATTAAGATTTTAACTTATCAGAAGCTAATTACTGGAATGCACGGTTACTGATAAGTTATAAAATCTTAATATTTATTCCTATTCCTAATATTTCCTCTGTTATGGATAGGATCTAATAAAATTTTGTAATTCCTTTTGCAGGATCTATAAGTGATGGTGGAGTTTGGAGTAGGTCTAAATTTGGAATTGATCTTGAAAATGAATGTTTTGATCTTCCTCCACCTAAAAATCTACCAAGAACAAATATTCCTATACATTTTACGTTCGTAGGAGATGAGGCTTTCCCATTAAAAATGTATTTACTTCGACCATACAGTAGAAAATATTTGGGAGATGCAGAGCGCGTTTTTAATTATCGCTTATCCAGAGCCAGAAGAACCATTGAAAATACATTTGGAATATTAGTTTCTCGTTGGCAAATATTAACTAAGACTATATGTTGCAATCCCGATAATACTACACATATCATTAAAGCATTAGTTTGTCTGCATAATTATATTATGACTGCAGAAGAGCAGCATGCCATGCCAAATGCAAGATCATATTGTCCACCTAATTTGATTGATCATGAAACCCTTGAGCATGATGAAATTTTAGGAACTTGGCATGAGCAGACAGGGTTAGGTGCTTTTGAAGATATGACACGAATAGGTGCTAATAATGCCCGTAAAAATGCTACTAAACAGAGAGACACATTAAGAAATTACTTTGTATCTCCATTAGGTGAACAAAAAGCTCCTTGGCAATATAGTTGTGCATTCAGAGGTTTGGTTATAAATGACAAAGAATAATATAATAATAGATAAGTATATTTCAAGAATAATAATAATTTTTTATAATTTTATTTTTGGAAATAAACATACTATTTAATAAACATACTATTTTTATATATAAACATAAAATGTCAAACGAAACTAAAATGTAAAACATAATGTATACATAAAATGTAAAAAAACAAAATAAACTTTTCTTGTTTACAGCTGTAAAGGCTTAAACACAATAGGCATAGGCAACAGGGAATAACGAGCCGTACAATCAGAGCTCTGGGATATAATATCGAACTTATACCTCAAAGCTCTGATTGGACGGCTCGTTATTCCCTGTTGCCTGTGCCTATTGTATTTAAGCCTTAATACATAATACTTGTCGTAACAATTACATTTGTACTGTGTTTAACGTTAATATTTAATAAAACATGTATTTATGTAATAAAAATAAAATTTCTAACCGAACATTAGACAAATCATATTTTATCGAAGGCATGAAAAATCTAGAGAAGCGTTGGAATAAATATATTGAATCAAAAGGAAACTACGTTGATAAGTAAATTAACTTTAAATAATAATACGCTTTTAAAGGAACATTTACACTCTGTATACACCTTATAAGCAGGGACTGGAAATACCTACATGTTATTTGTAATTCTGTTACTTTTTATAGTTACTTTATTATAATTACGATTTGGTAATGATATTGCAAATTTTTTATGACGGTAAAAATAACGGTGTTACTATACCTCCATTCCCTGTTTATAAGTATTAATAGATAAAGTTTATCAGTCTTGCTTTTGTTCGATGATATTTGGGCATCCACCTTTTCTATAAATTTCTGCGACACGACAAATGTCAGAAAAACATAACAATTTCTTATCTTCTGGCACATACTTTAATAAATATTGCAAAAATTTTAATTCATCATTAGTAGTCTCAGTAAGCTGAACTATCTTCGCTGCAACTTCTGATGCACTTTTTGAAAGCTGCTGTATACAACTTTTGATAACATCTTGATCTTTCTCTTTCTTTATCACATCTGATTTAGGCACTTTAGGTTGCAATATCGATTTTATTGCTTTACCTCGAATGGTAGAAGACATTTTTGCTGAAGTCTGGGCCTCAATAGTAGGATTTAATAATAATGATTCATTAGGACAAGAAATCATATTTGACTCATTTACATCACTGAGTACTGTAAAAATAAAACGAACAAAATATAAAGTAAATGTACCATTTCGTGGACATGACCCAATTATTGGACAAATTGTGACAATTTTAAATATTAAGCTTTTGATGATATGTGTTACTCTAAATAAATTTTTAAGCAATTTTTTATATTATTTAGAAATTAATTATTATATAATTTATTTATATTAAAGACGATACTTTTGTAAAAAAAATTTTGTTTATGGATAATCGTCCATTTATTAGAACATTCACACATATGCGTGTATCAAAATTGCTTATATTATTTGTAAAAGACAAGAATAAAATTCTTACATGACTCATTGTCACTAGTGTCATATAGGGACACACTTTGTAAAGAAGTAGATGGACTACTATACACTATGCCTTCTGGTTTTAATTCTTCTTGCTGAAGTTCAATAACAAATAGCTGGCTTGCTTTTCTTTTTAGTAAGTTATGAGATAAATGTACCTCATCTGTGAAACATAGACTGTTATCTGATGCTAAGGAAGTTTCAGAACACCCTGAATAATTACTTATTGTCCTGTAAAATAGAAAAGAACTTAAGTTATATTTATAATTTAATCTCAGTATATTTATATAAAAAGAAAAATCACTAATAGTCAGGGTTGGGTAAGTTAATGTTTTTTTTTAACTGAATAAAGTTAAAGTTAATGGCTTTACAAAATTAATAAAGTTAAGTTAAAAGTTGAAGGAATAAAAAATTAACATAAGTTAATATTGAATTAACTCAAATTGAAAAAAAAGTTAATTTCGAAAACAATTATTTTTTAGATTAAAATGTCCTAATTTTTCTTAAAATGAGATTAAAATAACTACAATATAGATTATTAAGTAAATTAAATTTTTTATTTTTGTATTCACATATGATATAAGTATATAATACGTAACGATATAACTATATAAGTTATATAACTTTAAAAAAACAGTCAGCACATAGAAAAAATACAAGAGTGATTACATTTTTAAAAATTATATTTTAAGTTAAAAATAAACTATTAATAAAAATACAACGTATAATGACAAAATATTAAATAATAACGAAACTCCTCAGAATCACAAACATTGCAGAATCACATGCGAAAATTAATAATAATAATAATAATAATTCGAGATAGTATTAAACTAGTGCATGAACCAATCAGAGAGCCGTATTAGCATCTCAAGACATTCCTTGAGACTTTGTTCGGACTATAGATTTCGACCTTAGTCTTATTATATCTTATTATTTTTCTAAGATATTGAAAGAAGATAAAAAAATGTTTTAACTTAAAAAAAAGTTAAAAAGTTAACATTTAAAATTAACTAAGTTAAGTTAAAAGTTATTAACTTTTTAACTTTTTTTTTAACTTTTAACGTTTTAACTAGTTACTACCCAACCCTGTTAATAGTATATATCTTTACAGAGAAAGTTAAACAGATAAATAATGAAATTGTACGTACTTTCTGCTAGTAACATGTTCTGCAAGAAACAATAAATCATTATAATATTCCCATGTTGATTCATATCTTTTACTTTCAGAACCTGCTCCTGATGGAGGAATACTTGTAAGAATCTTTTTTCTTTCTTTTTGAAAAGTATCCCTTAAATGTTTGAAATGTTTTGCAGCTATGTCTCCTGAATAAAGATTAATTGAAGTTATTATATATACAAACATTTTGTACTAAGAGAACTTAGCTTAACTTACAATTAGTTAAATTGTATGAGGGAAACAGAATTAATAAAAATGTTAAAAATAATGTATATAGTTAATTATAATATACAATAATAGAGATTGCATTGAACGAAATTAAAGTAATTAAAACTGTTATGTCTTTTACTAGTAATGAAGACGCCTTCTTTTATTTTTAATTCCTTTATTAGTGACGCCGTGCGCTTCACACGTGTACATTCGTGTATGTTCGGGAGCGTACTGGCGGCCACGCTGCCGCTACGCTAGCCTCGTGGCTTTGTCGCACGCACTTACACTATGATACATCACAACTTTCTCTCTATCATATTTTTTTTAGTCTAGCTGAGCGTCGAACGTTTGTTTCGATTTCCGATTGGTTTTTTAATCTAACAATTTGATCAACATGACGTTTCCAAATACATTTGGGACCTACTTCTACCTCATACGTTACCGGTGACAGTTTCCTTACAATCCTTCCTTCCCTTCTTTTATCGTTTCGGACTGAATAATCGTTTACCATTACTACATCCCCGACGTTAAATGATACTTTCCGTGATCCCTTATGTGCAAGGATTTGTGCCGTTTGTTTTTTTACAACTGTTTCCTCCACGCTTGGTCTCAACATGTCAAATCGGGTTCTCAATTCTCTTTTCGACACCATCCATGCGGGACTGCGCCCAGTAGTGCAATGCTCTGTAGCTCGATAATCAAATAAAAACAAATCGATTGCGTCGTTTAACGTTTTTCCGCTTTTCATAATTTTTTCGACTTTATCTTTGAATATACCAACAAAATTTTCTGCAGCGCCGTTTGTTGCTGGGTGGTGTGGAGCCGAGAAACTATGTTTCACTCCGTTTATTCTTAGAAATTTCCGAAATTCAGTGCTGGTATATTGCGGTCCATTATCAGTGACCAAGTGCCGTGGTAGACCGAAACGTGTAAAAATTTTTTGAAATTCGCTAATTACTCGCGATGCTTGAGTACATGTGTTCATGTCGATTACCTCGGGCCATTTTGAATGTGCGTCTATAATCAACATGAACATATGACCATGAAATGGTCCGAGAAAATCACTATGCACTCGGCTCCAAAATTTGTCTGGCCATGGCCAGGGAGTTAGTGGCACGGCACTTGGTGACTTCTTCAATCGGGTACATATGGTGCATGATGCAGCAACATTTTCTAAATCTTTGTCAATGCCTGGCCACCAGACGTACGACCGAGCGATCATTTTCATTTTAACTATCCCGAAGTGCGACGCATGCAGTTCTCGTAAGATAATTTCTCTTAATGATTCGGGTACTAGTACTCTGTATCCCCACAAGATACAGCCTTTTTCTACGGTTAATTCATCTTTTTTCATAAAAATCGCGTTGTCGATGATTGCTGGGTCGTTCGTATTTGGCCATTCGTTGTACGCGAAATACAATACTTTTTTTAACATTTTGTCTTTTTTTGTTTCGTTTGCTATATCTACTGCGTTTAGTGTATCAAGATTTTCGCTCATATAATTAATGGCTGTGAACTCGTTATCGAAAATGGGCAGTGAATCGGTAACTGGTAATCTAGATAACGCATCGCAGTTTCCGTTATCTTTGGATTTAATGTATATTATTTTATACGTGAATCTAGATAAAAAATAAGCCCAACGTTGTAATCTGCTCGCAACTGTTAGCGGTATTTCCTGTTTTGGTCCGAATATATAGATTAACGGTTTATGATCTGTTTTTAGAATAATTTCGCGTCCATAAATGAAGTTATAAAATTTTTTGAATCCGAATACAATTGCACCCGCTTCTTTATCGATTGTAGCTCGGTGCTTTTCTTTTACGGGTATGATTTTTGACGCGAATGCGATTGGCTTTTCTAAGTTATCGTCATCTATCAGCGACAGCACTGCCGATAGTCCATACGCAGAGGCATCACATGCTAAAACTAATTGCTTACTTGGGTCGTAATGCGCAAGAATTCTTGGCGAAATTATTTCTTTTTTTACCCATATGAATGCTTTTTCACAATCTGGTGTCCATGTAAACTTTGATTGTTTTGCGCACTCGTAGAGTGCTTTCAATTTGTTTGCTCTATCTGGTAGGAATCTTGCGTAATACGTCACCAGTCCTATGAATGACTCGAGCTGCTTGAAGTTTGTCGGGTGCGGTGCCTCTACAATTGCGCGAACTTTATCGTTCGATTTGTGCAGTCCTCCTTTATCAATAACGTACCCCAGGATTTCGATTTTTTCTCTGAAAAATTCACATTTATTTATATTAACTTTAAAACCGTATTGTTGTAATCGCGTGCACACTTTGTATAAAGTATCTACATGTTCTTTTTCGTTCTGTCCCGTTACAAAAATATTATCTAAGTACGCCACACATCCCGGGATGCCTGTCAAGCATTGTTCGATTTTTTTTTGAAAATCTCCAGGACCCGATGCAATACCCTCTGTTAATTTCGTGTACCTAAACAATCCTTTATGCGTAATGATTGTAAGATAATTTCGTGACGCCTCATCTACCGGTATTTGCATATACGCGTGCTCTAGATCGATTTGTGAAAATGTCTTGCCCTTACCCATTGCAGAGAATATTTCGTCAATTAACGGAATTGGATGTCGATCGATTACTAATTGAGGGTTTACAGTCAATTTAAAATTTCCGCAAATTCGTATCGTACCGTTTTTCTTAATCACTGGTATGATTGGCGTTGCCCATTCGCTTACATCTACTTTTTCAAGGTGACCTAACGACACCAATCTGTCAATTTCTTCCTCCACTTTGGGCATTAGTGCAAACGGCAATTTTCTTGCTTTCAACGCTACTGGTGTCGCATTGTTTTTTAGTACCAGTTTTAGAGTTCCCTTGTTGTATATCCCGACGCCTGCTCCGAATAATTGTGAAAACTTATTTGTTAACTTTACCTTAATATTACTTTCGTCTACTTTATTTATCGTCGTGTTTGTCCCTTCCGCATTTCTATTTAGCGTTAATGGCCACAATCCGAATGCCTTAAGCCATTGTCGTCCTATTATAACAGTGCCCGGACGCTTCATAACTACTAATCCGAGTGTCTGCTTTTTATTTTTATATTCTACGTTTAAATTATCGATTACTCCGTCGTGTTCTAACTCTACGTTTCCGTACCCGTTTAACCGTTTGTTAAGTTTTTTAATTTCCAGGTTTGGAAAAAAACAATCTTTCGTTTCTTTTGACATTACGGTTACATACGCGCCAGAATCGATTTCCATTGAAAAATTCACGTTATTAATTTTTATTTGTATAAACATCGGTTTCGCTACAATCTCGTCGTTCGGAATACCTACGTTGTAGATTGTCGCGTTCATTTGCACCGGCGTTTCCTCGTTGTATACGGTATACAGCTCGTTCACCGTTGATTGAGAGTCGAAGTTGCTTGCGCTTTCTTCGTCTTCCTCTTCTCGTCCGTTTTGCTCTACCTTGAGTACTTTTGTTTGTTTATTTCGGCATGCTGCTTCGATGTGGCCACGTCTTTTGCAGAAATTACACGTATCATAACGATGTGTGCAATTGCGGGCAAAATGATTTGGTTGTCCGCAACAATAACAATTTGATTGTTCCGCCTGCTGCTGTCCCCTCCATGCTTGCTGTGCTCCGCCTCGATTGCCTCGTCCTTTACCGCGTCCGCGGTACGCGCTTCGGCCTCGTTGAAATTTTGGACGCTGGTACGATAATGCGTGAATTTCTGAATTCGGCGACTGGTTCGTTGATGTTGCATTTTTTTCAGCTGATTCGGCCGCCGTAGCCAGTTTGAAAGCTCGATCGAACGTCAACTTCTCTTCGCGAAATAATATGGCTTTGATTGCGTGATTCCGTAATCCACACACTAGCTGATCACACATTGCTGAACTTAAATCCACGAAACTGCAGTGGGTTGCCATGCTTTTTAATCGCGCGACGAATTCTGAGATTGTTTCTGTTGCAGCTTGTTGGGTTTGATGAAATTTACATCTCTCCATCGCTTCTGACGGTTTAGGGCATAAGTGATCTTTTACTAATTTCACCAATTGATCGAATGTTTTGTCTTTTGGTTTCGTAGGTGCACACAAGTCTTTTATAAGCTTGTAAGTATCAGCGCTTACTTTTGTTAATAACACTGGCACTTGTTTCTCTTCCTCTATATCATTGGCTGTAAAATACAATTCGAGGCGTTCGGTGTACAATTCCCAGTCATCGGTTCCGAGATTAAAATCTAATTTGACTTTGCTCCCTGCCATTTCGTGAATTAACTTCGAGCGACTAATACTGAGAATTTCTTCGTTCGATTTGTTTTTGTTATTGTCTGCGTTGTCCGTGTCGCTTAATTCACGGTCGTTATTGTTGTCGGTCGATTTCTCGTCACTTTCACTATTCTTGTCGCTTCTGTTTCTTGATGTTACAAATTCCGACGCGATTTTGCGTAACTTATCGATATTGTCGTTTTCGTCAAAAACGAATTCCGTATCGATTGTTTGAAATTTGCACAACACTTGGATGAGTTTTATCTTCGACAGTTTATAAATCCAAGATGTGGATTTCCAATCTATGACTTCTTCCTCGACTATTTTATTTTTTTCTTGATTGCCACTCATTTGTCGTAGTATGCTTTGTATTGTATGGATTCACTTAGCATCCTCGTCGCCAGATTGTTATGTCTTTTACTAGTAATGAAGACGCCTTCTTTTATTTTTAATTCCTTTATTAGTGACGCCGTGCGCTTCACACGTGTACATTCGTGTATGTTCGGGAGCGTACTGGCGGCCACGCTGCCGCTACGCTAGCCTCGTGGCTTTGTCGCACGCACTTACACTATGATACATCACAAAAACTTACCTGGACAAGAAGGAACTAGTACGGCACCAATAGATTGCCAAGTTAAATCTTTAGCTTGTTTATTTTTAAACATCCGTGAGCCCTTTGCATATAATACAATATTATTGCGAACAATATTAATAAACTCTTTGGTTCTTTCCAAGGTCCAATATGGTCCATCCATTTTTTTAAAACAAACCGCGATCTATGGAGATGGTCGGACGTATTTGTTTTCACGCTTTGCTAGTTTCTGATTGGTCGACGCAGGTACCGCAAACGCAGAAAGTTAAAATTGAACTAACTCGCCGCGTATCGTCAATTTGCGAATGCGTACCGGAAGAAACGTCACTTGCGTCCGCGTTTGCGAACTGCGTTCTGCGTGTTGCGACTTATGGAGACGGGCCTGATCGTCAATTTGCGAATGCGTACTGAAAGAAACGTCACTTGCGTCCGCGTTTGCGAACTGCGTTCTGCGTGTTGCGACTTATGTAGACGGGCCTTTACGCACATTTGCGATTACGTTACATACAAAATAATAACACTGCAAAGATACAAACCATAATAAACTTCGATGAATAAAAATGTCGAAAGAGAGAAGACGATGAAATCTACGGAAAATCTAATAAATTTCTATCGTAATCTGTCGCTTCTCTAAATCTGGAAAGGAAAATGTTTAAGAAAAGGCTCTCTATCCGAAAGAAATAATATAATTCTCCATCATTCTTTGTCGCTTTCTGTTAGGAGAGTATGATTTCATCGGAATACGATAAAATATCAATAAAAACGTAATGTTTCATTGGAAGTTTTGTTGAAATCTCCCTTTTGTATGTATACTTCAAAAATCACTGAAAATCTGTCATAATTAATAGTTTGTTTACGATAGTAGAGATTCTGAGCTCACCACTATCGCATAATATTACCAAAAAACTTCTGTTGTTAACCTTATCAACGATATTAGACATAACATTGTGCTCTCGAGCTATAATTAATTATCGTAGACGGTTCATCGTAATCTATTATAAAATCGGAGAAGAGTACATGTTTTTCTATCGTATTGCAAAAAGCGTAGCATATTATGCATATAATAAGTATTTCATGTATATCGTAATTCTCTAATGAGATACTTATGAAAGGAGACCGTACAAAGAATTAATCGTGAATATTAATTATAACAGATTTTCACGTTACGTGGAAAAGGAGACGATCGATAAGAAACGATAAAAGAATTTGATGTTACAAATACACTACACAAAAAAAAAAACGAAGGATCACTTAGTACATCCTCCAAAAACGAGATTTTTTACAAAGTATCTTTTAAAGCTTGAAGTCTCTACTTTCGAGGCCGTAATTGATATTTCTATCTAATTAATTTTTCACAAAGTTATAGGGATTGTAAATGGATAGCTTTCAAATCTCTAAAAATTTTGTACGTATTTTACAATTTCATATTTTATAATTTTGTAAAAAGTTAATCAGAGAGATCGAAATATTAATTATCTATCTCGAAAGTAGAGACTTTAAACTTTAAAATACTTTTCTAAAAATCTCGTTACCATCATTATACTCTCTTGAATATTATTTATCCTTGGAGGACAGACTAAGCGAGCCTTTAATTTTTTTTGCGTAGCGTGTTATAATAAAAGTATATTTACTTTCAGAGGCAAACAATGGAGGATCAATCGCGAATTTGTAGTACGGCAAAGTACGATACGATAAGAAAAATAGTGCATTGTGTAACAGTGGGGGATAGTTGTTTATAGCGAGGGATGGGCGCGAGCGCACGAGCTATAAACAAATATGCCCTCACTCGCTACACATCAGGAGACGCGGTAGCGTCTCTGGCCATGTTCAAAAACAGCGAGACGCTACAAGTCTGTTATCCCGAGCCATCTAAGTCCATTTTTGGGAGGTGCATAATTACTAAAATATAAAAAATTTTGAATCGAACGTTATATGTCTTGAAAGGCGGCATCGCCACGAGTAATTTGAGCCAAAAAAATTTTAAATCGGTCAAGCCGTTATGGAGATATAAGCGGTCGAAAAGTGGTGATTTTAATGAAAAATTAAGAAACGTCTCCTTCTCCTTCTCCTTCTTCTTCTCTGTCCGCATTTTTAAACTTTTCAACATCCTCTCTCACATTTCACTCGCACCTCCACCATTTTTGGTCCAACGAACCTTTTCCACTCGCCCCTCCCCCTCCCTCCACCACTGACTCCCGCCACCCATCTCTTTCGCTGTATTTCACATTCTTTCGTTATTACAACATTTTAACATCCTCTCTTACCTTCCACTCACACCTCTAACATCTTCGACCCACCGGA
>NW_017280249.1:0-10565 GCF_001594065.2 Cyphomyrmex costatus | reverse complement strand
TGCTAATCTAATCTTATTATTCGTCTGTAATACTTTTGTTACCTGCTGTCATAAAATTTATTACCACAAGGTCATTAAACGTGGCAATTATTGAAGGCAGTATAATTTCTGAATTTTGCTTACTCGAACAAAAATTTACAACTATTTATTCCACCCATCAGAAGTCTTTTGAGAGCAGGCCGCCATGTTCTTTTTCCGAGTCATTAACAGATATTAGTTTCTCGTGCTTTTGAACGATTCTATTTTGAAAAATATGCGATTTTCGATTTTTGGCGCAGTTTTGAATGTAGAGGTACGATTTTCACGTAAAAAATCAGCCTATTATTGCCCGTAAAAAATAGTAAAAATTTTTTTTTAAATAAAAACGATCGTTCAAGAGCAAGTATTTATCATATAAAAGATGCCTGCAAAATTTCATTAAGATCGGTGCATTACTTTTTGAGTTATGTTACGCACCGACTTCAAAAAAGTAGTTTTGAGAAAAACGCGTTTAAAGTTTTAAGAGTAAATAAAAGTATAATAATGATTTGTTTTTCCAACTTACATCGAATCATCTATTCCAGGGCCATAGTGGGCATCCTCTGTGCTGCACCAGTTTTCCCAGTGGAAAACGCTATAAAACTCGCTGAGATATACCGGTTATTTCGTAATATAGAATTTTTCATTACAAGTGCTCGTCGTAATGTGCCCATACTGAAACGTTTTTGCGCAGAAGAGTGGGGTTAGAGAAATAACTCAACGGCTTGAGGTATTGGCTATTTCCCGCACGCAAAAGCGTTGCGGTATAGGGCACATTACGTGCACGCGTAATGAAAACAAATTAGAATTGTGGATGTGTTAGTAATTCATTTTGTTTTATACATTAATTTTGTACAGAATAATGTTATTTTTACATCTATTTTACGTGTACATTTACCGAATTTTGTTACGCAGATGGGAAACGCTATCGTTTCCACACCACCTTGAGGTAGATAGCTTGGCGCGTTTTTTTTTAAGTGGTTTTCCCCAGTAGGCCTAATCCACTCTCTCCATACACTTTTACTGTAGCAATTGCTCGAAATGTCTTCCTTGCACTTGCAAGCAAAGTTCGACCCTTCGAGCAATTTGCCGCGTTGCACGGTGCGTCATATCTGGTGTGATAGTTCGGAAGGCCGCTATAATTTCGTCACGTACCTCATTCCGGGTACCATCACGTATGTGCTCGACTGCAGCTTTGATATAGCCCCAAACGAAATAATCGAGCACATTTAAATCTGGTGAGCGTGCCGGCCAAACGATCGGACCACCCCGACCAATCCAACTGTCTGGAAAACGCTCATCCAGAAATTCCCGTACCCTGCGAGAATAATGTGCGGGAGCTTCATCGTGCTGAAAAATCAGCGTTTCCCGCTCTCGGAGAGGAACGTCCTCCAAAAGAATCGGTAACTGATTCTCATTGAAATCAGCGTATATTCTTACATTGAGGTGTGCCGGGAAAAAGTATGGTCCGATCTGGAAATCGCCCATCGAAACGTTACAGAAACAAGAGGCAGCAAAAATATTTTTTAATTCGCAAGAATATTTACCACTTTGTTACCAATTACTCCTGCCCACACATTGATGAACCATCGATACTGGAAGGCACACTGTCGAATAGCGTGCGGATTCTCTTCTTGCCAAAACAAGAAATTATGAGAATTAAACACGCCGTTCGGTGTAAATGTGGCCTCGTCCGTCCATAAAATACGATCGGGAAATTAATCATTTTGCCGACATTGTGCGAGAAATCCTGCGCAAGGTTTATTAATTATTATTGTATGTTAAAAGTGTTATAAATATAAAAGAAAAACTGGAATAAAGAAATATAAATACCTGCACAAAAATTGATACGTTGTATCCCATCCCGTGCTAAAAGTTGTTGCACACGTTGAAAATGGAACGGATGCAATCCATTTTCTCTCAAAACTTGATGCACCGTGGTCCGTGATACACCGAGTGTACGACTTATACGGCGTATACTGTTTTGATGATTTTCCTCAATCATTTGCAGGATTCGTTCGTCGTCATTAACGCGACGACGCAATGCCCTGTCGCGGCTTTGATATACTGTGGGATTTCCCATTTACATCGTGCGTTGAAAGCACTCCGATATTGTGCGTTCTGATGGGTGACGACGATTCGGAAATCGTTCCGCGTACAGACGCTCCGCGGCACAAGCATTTCCTGTGGCCATCCCGTAAAAGTAAATCATATACGTATACTCTTTATTCGTATAAAAGAATAACATATTGCAGTTTTATTTTCTAAAAAACTGTAATATGCAAATTGTAATCTGTCTTACTTAAATGTATGTATGTTCATTTTGAATTTGCATCTTGAATAATCTATCCATTTCATAATCTTTCAATAATAAAATGTATCACGTTAAAATAGTTTGGTATAAGAATTTTAAAATTAATATTGGTATCTTATGGGTTTTTAAAATATAAAAAACCGTTACAGTTTGATCTCTCATCTAGAACACTATATTTGATTCAAGATTTTGAAGTGTATGTTAAACATGTGATACTATCTTTATTCTAATTTTTGTTTGAACTTCCGGTTTTGAGTTGGTTATACCAAATTAAATTCTATCTTTAAAAACACATGTAAAAAACCATACTATTATTTAAATTCTACTAAATTAAAAAGTAAAACCCATTTGGTACTATTTTTATAAACTTACCATTTTTTTTAAAAAAAAAAAAAAGGTAAAAGAAGCGCTAAGAGTGGGTGCTGCTGGTCAAAAAACCATTTGGGCCAGTTTCACCAACGTCAATGACTTAATCGACTGTGAAACTGACCAATCACATTTGCTATTTATTGTTAGTAGAACCATCTTTAAAAACCTACGTGATATTATCCTTATTTGCTTAATTCTAATGACGTGTATCATTTGTATAAAAGATTTGACATCAATATTCGGCGCCAAGTTAAATTCTAATGTTTAAAAACCTACGTGGTATTATCCTTATTATTTACTTAAATCAATGTATTATGTATCATTTGTATAAAAGATTTGATATCAATAGTCGGCGCCAAGTTTTTCTACCTTATTACTTACTTAATTTTAATGATATTTATCATTTGTATACAAGATTTGATATCAACAGTCGGCGCCAAGTCAAATTCTACCAAATTAAAAAGTAAAACACAAGTGGTACCTTTAATCTTTAAGAACCCATATAGTACTATTATTTAAATTCTACTAAATTAAAAAGTAAAACCCATGTGGTACTATCTTTATCTTCATACAATGAAACCTAAGTATATGCCTTTGTATTCTTATTAAAAGATCTTCCTATTCGAAACTAAGTGACTTAATTCTTCTTTAAAAAAATTATATCACAATTAATTTAAAATTGTTTTAATTTAAAATTGTTAAGTGTTTTTACATAAAAATTTTTCTATTTAAATAAATTTTTTTCATTTTTTTTAAATTAATTGTGATATAATTTTTTGAACGGCGTGTTTAATTCTCATAATTTCTTGTTTTGGCAAGAAGAGAATCCGCACGCTATTCGACAGTGTGCCTTCCAGTATCGATGGTCCATCAATGTGTGGGCAGGAGTAATTGGTAACAAAGTGGTAAATATTCTTGCGAATTAAAAAATATTTTTGCTGCCTCTTGTTTCTGTAACGTTTCGATGGGCGATTTCCAGATCGGGCCATACTTTTTCCCGGCACACCTCAATGTAAGAATATACGCTGATTTCAATGAGAATCAGTTACCGATTCTTTTGGAGGACGTTCCTCTCCGAGAGCGGGAAACGCTGATTTTTCAGCACGATGAAGCTCCCGCACATTATTCTCGCAGGGTACGGGAATTTCTGGATGAGCGTTTTCCAGACAGTTGGATTGGTCGGGGTGGTCCGATCGTTTGGCCGGCACGCTCACCAGATTTAAATGTGCTCGATTATTTCGTTTGGGGCTATATCAAAGCTGCAGTCGAGCACATACGTGATGGTACCCGGAATGAGGTACGTGACGAAATTATAGCGGCCTTCCGAACTATCACACCAGATATGGCGCACCGTGCAACGCGGCAAATTGCTCGAAGGGTCGAACTTTGCTTGCAAGTGCAAGGAAGACATTTCGAGCAATTGCTACAGTAAAAGTGTATGGAGAGAGTGGATTAGGCCTACTGGGGAAAACCACTTAAAAAAAAACGCGCCAAGCTATCTACCTCAAGGTGGTGTGGAAACGATAGCGTTTCCCATCTGCGTAACAAAATTCGGTAAATGTACACGTAAAATAGATGTAAAAATAACATTATTCTGTACAAAATTAATGTATAAAACAAAATGAATTACTAACACATCCACAATTCTAATTTGTTTTCATTACGCGTGCACGTAATGTGCCCTATACCGCAACGCTTTTGCGTGCGGGAAATAGCCAATACCTCAAGCCGTTGAGTTATTTCTCTAACCCCACTCTTCTGCGCAAAAACGTTTCAGTATGGGCACATTACGACGAGCACTTGTAATGAAAAATTCTATATTATTAATTCTTCGTATTTTTTCATACGGGTACCATTCGGTCCCATTTTCAGCATTGGAAAATCTTTTAATGATAACTTCCTTGTTCAGTTCATGTGAAGAAACAAGAATAGCATGGTTTATGTTTATTTCCGGAACAGATGGAGCATTTTCAAATCTCCTATTTAGTTTTCTCCTCATTTTATCATGATCTGCTTTGCTAAAGTAGAAGATGCTTATGGTTTGAAAGCAGATCATGATAAAATGAGGAGAAAACTAAATAAGAGATTTGAAAATGCTCCATCTGTTCCGGAAATAAACATAAACCATGCTATTTTTGTTTCTTCACATGAACCGAACAAGCAAGTTATCATTAAAAGATTTTCCAATGCTGAAAATGGGACCGTATGGTACCCGTATGAAAAAATACGAAGAATTAATACATAGTATTTTATCCTAATTAAATCATTAAAAAAAAAGCTCTCTAAACGTTATTTTTGCATTTTTCAATTATTTTGGTAAGTCTGAGCATTATTTTTAACGTATGGTCCCACCCGTAAGAAGGAAATAAAAAACACCATACGGTATCAAAAAATTGAGGTTTAGGCGGAAATTTTGACGCTTCGAAAAAAATTTTATCTTTAAAAATAAAATGCGCAAAAGGGTGGCTGATTTGAGAAAGAATGCCCCATATATATAAATGTGTGTATATATAATTTAATATTATTAAAAATTATTATAATAATTAGAGTCCGGATTTTCCGCCGACAGACGTACCAATTCGAGTCGATCGTAGCACGATCCTATCCCCACTATCACTCGTCATGCCCGAAGCCGTTGCTTGAAGCATCGATAAGGGGGAACGCGGCGGTGCGCGATGGAACAATTAACATATCAAGACAATAAAAGCATCTTCTCCAAGGTCTTGCAGAAACAAATTTCTTTCAAACAGGACTTAAAATTTTTCAAGTACGCCCGTATAACTTCTTGCGACGTAAAACGCAGCTTTCCTCAGTATAAAAATATATTGAGTGAGAAACGAAGAGGCTTCAATTACATCAATTTAAAAATGTACTTTATTTTATGTTACTTTTATAGATAAAGAAAGTTATTACAAAATGTCGAATAAAGATATTTTGAAAGTATTTGAAATAATGGGAGAAATCTGGAAATAACAGTTTAATGTATCTACTATATTTTAGTATTTTTCTCGCTTGTATTCCGTTCCTTGTTTCGAGTAACACCGTTGCCATACCACCGTCGCTCCCCACCATTAATACAACACCGCGCGTCGCAATCTTTAGCGACGTTAAAGTGGGGAGAGCTAGCTACGATCAACGCGATTTTAGAACTTTAATCCGGGCTCTAATAATAATTATATATATATATATCTAAAATTTAATAAATATTAATTAATTTTGTAACGGCCGTATATTGTCAAACAAACGAAGAAGAATTACCGCCTATAACGGTCAAAGTTTGATCAAAGTGCTTATTATAATTATGCGTGAATTTTTATATACCACATATGTAGTCCCCCCCATAATTGCGCGCTGATAACATTCAGACATAACGCATAAATACTACAGTAGTATTATAATATCACCGATTTTTACTTGATTAATTACAATTGAATATGAAGATGATAATTTAAAATTCCGTAAAAATAGTTGGATCTTTAATTTATTCCTTATATTACGAAAATTATCACATAGTTTTTGGCGTTTCGTCCTGGCTTCCATTACTGGATTCGTCAGTAAGGCATTGTAATGGAAGCCTACCTTATGCGCCTGTTAGATGTTAAGTCGAGATACTATATGAAGAAATATACGCGTGTCAAAGCACTTGCGAGAATTTGAGAATATCTATAGACCTCTGATGGTGGGTCGACGTAGTGATATTTTTCGCAATATTTATTTTAAGTAGGAATAGCGTCTTTTCCGGCAACGCGTAATAATAAATATTAAATAATTTTGTAACGACCAACTATTTTTACGGAATTTTAAATTATCATCTTCATATTTAATTGTAATTAATCAAGTAAAAATCGGTGATATTATAATACTACTATAGTATTTATGCGTTATGTCTCAATGTTATCAGCGCGCAATTATGGAGGGACTACATATGTGGTATATAAAAATTCACTCATAATTATAATAAACACTTTGATCCAGCTTTGACCATTATAGCGGTAATTCTTCTTTGTTTGTATATCCAAAATTTTCCCTAATATGTATCTCGATATAATTGATACACTCCAATCGCCCGAGAAAACATTTCGGTAGCTTGACGCTTGATTCGGAGAAATTACGGTTGAAGGACACAACAGCGAAAGTTCCGAAGAACCACTCGACCGCGGCGGACGCGTTTCGGTTCGGGTGCTCTTAACCATATATTTTTGAAAGTGTTGCCGACTTCGACCGAGCATTGAACCTCAATGATGAGTGTCCGCGGATGGGCTCGTCTCGGTTGTTCGTCTTTTTGACGACAGGACTCCTGACGCGCGTTATTACGATGTGACGACACCATAGACGCAGGCGCCCGGTGTCCTATCGAGCAACGCCATTTTTGCGGGCATTGCATCACCTGCTATCGTACCCATTAGACGGAAATCAATTAGACGTGATCTGGCCGTATTGCCTCCGCTTGTGTATCTATGGAGGCTGGAGCCATTAACCAAGAAGAAGAAGACACAACAGCGAGTCAACAAGAAGGATTCTCTCTCTCTCAGATTCTCTCTCGCTGTCTCGCTCGCTCTCAGCGAGCCGAAGGGGAACAAGGAGAGTACTTAGTGCAGAGCGATAGTCGTCACGCTTCTGCTATCAAGTCACACGTACACGAGCTTGTGTGAGTGCTACCTGTTGTGCCAGGCCGCCGACCGATAGCGCTAGTCGCGATGTCGTAAACCGGCTGCGTATTGGGATCCCTGCCTGATGCGCGTTATTTTATGTACAAAAAAAGGTACTCAAAAATTTAAACTTTTTACAAATATATATTAAACCTTTTCATCTTATAATAATATATTATCACGAAAAGTAACTGATATATTACTAAATATATACTGATATATTATTATTAATTAAAGTTGCCAGTTCAAAATGAACATGCATAGAGAGTGTTTGTAACTTTCGGCCAATTTTCGAATCGCCTGTCTTCCGCTATCCCCCTCATCTCACCGCGCGCGGTCCAAGTGCTGCTCGAGCAATATTTGATCTTCACGCGGGGTGATATAATATATCAGTATATATTTAATAATATCTCAGTTAATTTTCGTGTTAATATGTTATTGTTAGATAAAAAGGTTAAATTTTTGAGTAACTTTTTTTGAACATGGCTTGAACTTTTCACTTTCATGATATGATTTTTTTAAGATATCACTTATTTTTTAGTTAGAATACAGATATATCACAAATATATAATATATAAAATATTTAAAAATATTAAATATATATAACGAAAGAGAATGAAATACGGCGAAAGAGAAAGATGGTGGGGGTGGATGGTGGGGAGAGGGGGAGGGGAGGTGAAAGAGGTGCAGTAGTCGAAGTTGGTGGAGGTGTGAGTGAATGGTGAGAGAAGATGTTACAAAATTACAATTTATTTTTATGATGATTTTTTTTAGGATATCACTTACTTTATAGAGTACAGATATGTCACAAATATATAAAAAATATGATTTAAAAATATTATATAACGAAAGAGAGTGAAATACGGCAAAAGGGAGGGGTGGTGGGGGTGGTTGGTTGGGGTAGAGGGGAGGGGAGGGGGAGAGCTGTGGTGAATCGGAGTTGATGGAGGTGTTAGTGAAAAGTGAGAGAGGATGTTAAAAAGTTATAATAAAACGAAAGATAGTGAAATACGGCGAAAGAGAGGGGTAGTGGGGGGAAAGGAAGGGAAAGATCTTGCGATGGATTGAAGATGGTGAAGGTGTGAGTGAAAGGTGAGAGGAGATGTCTACTTTAGCGTAATACATTTTATTATTAGAAGATAATGAAATAATGAAAAACCTCGGCATACATAATGAGGTATTCAAGTCAGACGTAAAGTTGGGAACTGTTGGTGTATGTTTACTTTAAACTGGCACCTTCAATAATATATGAGACATTTTTCATGGTATTTCATTATCTTTCAATAATAAATAAATGTATTACGTTAAGATAGACAATTTGGCATAAGAATTCTTTTAAAATTAATACTGATCTCTTGTGATTTATTTTTAAAATATAAAAAACTGTTATATATAGTTTGATCTCCCACTTAGTTTAAGATTTTGGAGTGTAAATTAACCAGTTTTCAATCACGTAAGTATATCTTCATAAGTATATTTCGTAATAACATTAAACCAAAAAAATTTATTAAGTTTATTAGTATATTTTATTATACGTATGTAATTTTTTTTTAAAAAAAAAGGTAAAACGTGCGCTAAGAGTACGGGGTTTTGATAAAAAAAACCGTTTGGGCCAGTTTCACCAACGCTTACTACTTTATCGGTTGTAGAACCGACTAATCATATTTGCTGTTTAGTAGACCAAAATGTAACCTAGACCAAGATGTAACTTAGATCTAATGACTCGTATCATTTGTATAAAAGAATTTTGAAAACCTATGTGATACTATTCTTATTTAAATTCTACTAAATTAAATAGTAAAACCCATGTAGTTCTTATTCTTATTGAAAGATCTTTCTATTTCAATCCAAATGGTTTAATTCTTCTTAAAAAAAATAAATAGTAAAACCCATGTTGTAATACTAAGAACTACATGAATAATAGTAATAATAAGAACTACATGGGTTTTACTATTTAATTTAGTAGAATGTAATACTACATGGGTTTTACCATTTATTTTTTTTAAGAAGAATTAAACCATTTGGATTGAAATAGAAAGATCTTTCAATAAAAATAAGAACTATATGGATTTTATTATTTAATTTAGTAGAATTTAATAAGAATAGTATCACATAGGTTTTCAAAGATCTTTTATACAAATGATACGAGTCATTAGATCTAAGTTACATCTTGGTCTAGGTTACATTTTGGTCTACTAAACAGCAAATATGACTGGTCAGATCCACAGCCGATTATAAGGATAACACCACGCAGGTTTTTAAATTCTACTAAACAGCAAATATGATAAGGATAACATCATGTAGGTTTTGATAAAAAATTAACTTTGGCATACATAATGAGGTATTCAAGTACATGTTCGAGTTTAGTATTAGTCAAACCAGACGTAAACTGTTGGGTATTACTGAAGAAGAGAAGGGAGAGAGAATTCTGATATAGAATAACTTGGCGCCGACTATTGATATCAGATCTTTTATACAAATGATATATGTCATTATATGAGGATAAAGATAGTACTACATGGATTTTACTATTTAATTTAGTAGAATTTAAATAGAAGTACTACATGGGTTTTTAAAGGTAGAATTTAATAACTTGGTATAACCAAATCAAAACCGGAAGTTCAAACAAAAATTAGAATAAAGATAGTACCACATGGGTTTTACTTTTTAATTTAGTAGAATTTAAATAGAAGTACTACATGGGTTTTTAAAGGTAGAATTTAATAACTTGGTATAACCAAATCAAAACCGGAAGTTCAAACAAAAAATAGAAATTTGACTAAGGAAAGATTAAAGACTTTTAATTTAAATCATTTTCATACATATTCACTTCCATTGGCATTATCTTTTAATAATAAGATGTATTATGTTAAAATATTTTAGAGAGTATCAATGTAGATATACTGGAAAAGCACCGTTCGGATACTATCACCAAGAAAGAGGAATCATAATAAATTTCTTAATAATGAACATTAAAAAAAATTATAATAAACGTACATAAAAATGAATAAATATTCTTCTTTAACAATCATTTATGCTTCTTTCTAATGTTTAGTATTAAGAAATTTATTATGGTTTCTCTTTCTTGGTAATGGTTTCCGAACAGTATAAATATTTTATAGATAACATCAATGTAGACATACTCTTCCAGTATGTCTACATTGATGTTATCTATAAAATATTTTAACATAATACATTTTATTATTGAAAGATAA
>NW_017280248.1:383433-429686 GCF_001594065.2 Cyphomyrmex costatus | reverse complement strand
TGACAAATGATATAAAATTCTAATTAACATTAACCGACGTTTGTCATTTTACCTCGGCAGACAAATTACTTTTTAAACATAACATTTTAAAAATTTATTCATGAAAAAGTTTAATTTTAATCAACCAGTTGTTTGTAACGAATCTAATTAGTTTTGTTATCAATTTGTTGTTTCTTGATTTATTGATAGCTACTCTAATTACGTCGATGAGTCAAGTGTGATGCGCGTTACGAAATATTTTACTGGGAACGGCGCAACACATTGCATCTTATCAATGGTTTATCAGCATAAGCAAAAGTTGTATGTACTACAATACCGGCGCGCGGCGCTTCATAAATATATACGATAAATATTATGTTGAGTAGAGAGAGAGAGCCTTCCCCTGAGGCAGAGAGTGAACAGAAAAGTCCATACCTGACGCAATCAATCGATATGACCGTTTATCTATAACACAAATGGAGATTCAAGCCGATATAATTACGGTGACTATAATTTTCAAAAAGAAAACGCGCCCGGAGCATTAACTATTCGGTGCTGACGGTGGTTATTGGACCCACTCAATTATAAATTTCTTAATCAAAAATGTCAAACAATTCAATTTTCTTTATGTAACATCTGCAGATTTAATTACTTTTATTAAAATGTACTTACAGTACAGTTAATATTTATTCTTTTTTATGTCTTGGTCTCTTGAAATTAATTAGTGTCTTTAATTAACCGTTGGTACACGTAATGGGTCATTCTTGTCCTGTGTATTTCATTTCATTAAAATATGATCCCTCTTTTTTTCGATACACAACCTTACAAATACTTTCTAAAGATGTTCAAATACATGTAAGAATTACATAATAATTTTTATACACCTGTAAAAGTAATGAAAATTATAGTAAAAAAAATAAACAATCTATCGTGTATACACACACAATAAAGAATCGGAAAAATATCGATATTAGGAGTATAGACGATAAATAAGTCTTAGGTTTGGTTTTTTATTTATAGGTTAACTTATCATTACAACTTAACCTAATGATGATGTAATTATTATATTTTTCTATCTATGATTAATCATTAAAGATGGTTTTGTAATGAATAACTTTTTTATTACTACAAAACCATTAGTATAGCGATTAATTATATAAACTTAAAAAAAACCAAAATTTTTATATTATCAAATTAAGCGAGGTTAGTTCTCTAAACCACAAATTACTCAGATAATGAAAAATCAAGCTTTATAACAGTGTTTACAAATTTTAGCGTCAGCCTCGGGAAGATCAAATTGTACCAATTTCTCTTTATTTAAAAATCCCTACAACGTGAGACGCGATTACGTATGTATAAAATTTTCAGGTAACCCGGGGATAAAGTGACGACATCGCTCGGGGAGTTGTGATTTATGATATCAAGAATTTCTTCTTATAGCGCATCCAACATGCACGTTGCACGTTCGTAGCCTCTTTTCGCGTGAATATATACACATACGCAACCTCGTTTCGAGGATGCATTTCAAGACGACAGTAACATCGTACATCGCAAAAAAAATCACGCAGTGCCAGTCGAAAGCGTCTGTAGGTTTCCAAGCAGTTTCCGTGCAGTAAAAATTTATGGCGGCACGGAGAGAGATTCGACTCCGGATAAAATTTGGTAGATTCCACTATTCCGAGGGAACGTCGAAGCGCGTCTCATCAAGTGTGCGGTGACAGTAAAGAACCACTACACTCGTGAACGATTTGCAATTTATCAGCGGAAGGAGAGAAATTTTACATTGAAAGAAGATAGTAAGAGTCGAGATAGGACGAGCTTGCGCGTAAACGAAACGATACGAATGATGACCGATCCGACACGCCACGCGAATGTAAATAAATCAGACTCGATGCAGCAGATTCTGGTCGATTCAGGCAGTCGTGCACGAAAAAACGGCAGAACGCGAACGATGGAATTCGCTGTCACGCATCACGCGCGATGCAAAGAAAAAAAATCCCGATTTTTGCGCGCGAAGTGATTGGTCCAGTTTATCCGACCGCGGAATGAAAAGTTGACTTTGCGATATTTCGTCGTGTGGATTTAAATACCGCGAATACCGACCGTTATTCGCTCTTTGAAAATGTGTTCTGATGCGTCGCGCACATCCCATTGGAGTGATGTGCGTTCGGTGCGATCGGCAGATATTTATAAAACTGCAGAGGAAAATTAGGGGGACAAACGAGATAACAAAGTGGACGGGGTCCCTTTAAAAAAAAAAAGCGAGTTAAAAAAAATTCAAACTTTGATAAAACATCATTCTCGAAGAGATTTATTTCCGTTTTATCGCCGGAGAAAAATAAGAAAGAAGAAAAAAATAAAACTCGCTTGACGATTTTCGATGCCTATAGAGAGAGAATCGCTTGTCGACGAGAAACCTCCCTAAAGGTATCTCCTCGCGGTGCTTTGCATAATATCGAAGAGCGTTTTCTTGAAATCATTTCTTGCTCCGAATACCGCAGCGATACATCAAAAATTCATGAAAGTCGAAAAGAGACGATCCCTTCCTACCCTCCGCTGCTCGTCTCCTAAAGGGACAAACCACACCGAGGGAAACCACTTTCGTGGGTAAACGCGAAAGCACGAGAGATACGACCGCGCGCTCGTGCGTTTCCACCAGGAATAGGCGTGCTAACCGACAATCTGTTATGCGAGCGTAACTCGGACAAACATCGCGATCCGAGATCTCCGCATCAAAAGTTATGACCGGCTGCGTTTTCGTGATAAAATGACCGCGGTCACGCCCATTGCTGTAAAGTTTCTCACGCCCGCGTATGTTATCGAGTCCTCGCCAACATTTAGATAAAAAATATTAACTCCAAGTAGGTCAAAGAGAGTTCGCCCTGTTGAAATTAACGTTGATGATTTCAAAGCACGCTGCACATTCATAATTTCAGTATATGCTTCCCTTACGAGTTTTTTTTAAGTATATAATAAAGACTAAACGATTATAACAGTAGCTGTTATTTCAAAATAACCGGTTATTTAAACAGTTATTCGGTTAAATATAGTTATTGACAGTTTACTGTAATACTATTGGAAAACAACTTATCTGATTATCGGTCAGTTCAATTAATTAAACGGTTATTGTTGTTATGAACAATGATTCAGTTTTGAAATAGCGGTTTATATTCAATAAAAAATCAGATTTGCAATCATTAGAAGATTATCATTTGCGACTGTAGTATTCTTTTAGATCCTTAACAAGCCAACATTAGGCTATTTAAATCCAAAAATATATATAATTATAGGAACAATAATCATAAGCGCTTAATAATTATTTCTTCTGAGTGGTGTATTAATTTAGATTTATCAATTTAAAAATCTAAAAGTGTATTTTAATTAT
Organism: Cyphomyrmex costatus; assembly: GCF_001594065.2. Classification (NCBI taxonomy): domain Eukaryota; kingdom Metazoa; phylum Arthropoda; class Insecta; order Hymenoptera; family Formicidae; genus Cyphomyrmex; species Cyphomyrmex costatus. The sequence continues at coordinate 426,322 of NW_017280248.1, read as the reverse complement.
AGACAATAGTGTGTTGTCATTTGACGATTATTCGTGATATTAGTTAGAGCTCATTTCTGAAAAGTACCTACAGCTGCAGCGGTTACAACAGTTGTGAATTAAAGAGTTACAACAGATTAGGCTTTTAAATATTATTGCTGTTGTAAAATTATATGATTTAATAAAAATAACCATTTAATCCTTAAATCATTATTTTCTAAATTTTATAATAGTCACTAAAGTTATTTCTCAATAACGGCTATTCCTATACAGTGTAACAGATAATGAAATAATACTCATCACTAAAGTTTTAGGGAAAAATATTGATACTGTCGACAGTTTAGTTTAAATCTCTGATTTTTTGATAAAAAAAATTCTATACTAACAATATACAAACACACATTTCGTTCCGCAGTTCTCGTCCGGCGAATAATTTGCAGATTCGGGTAAATATGACTCTTTAGTATTGATTGGCGCTGACGCAAATTGTTTTTTGTGGTTAATATTTCCCGCAATCATGTATGCTTTTACACGATTATTTCAATTGCTTAACGTTATTAATTCCTTGATGATGCAAATCATCCAACAAGATGAAAAAAATACAATATATTGTATTATATATAATGCAAAAAAAAATAGCGAACAAAAAATCTAGAATTAAATGTAGGTAAAGAGAAAGAGGTTTTGTGGTTTGTCACACAAAAACTTTTAGTGCATTTTGTTATTAACTAAAATTATTTTAAATCAAAAGAAAAAAACCGTCCCGAAAAAGTTAATGTTTTATGCATATATTTGAGGTGCCCCACAATATTCGATTGGTGCTAGAAACCAAGCAGCAAGCTGTTGTATATCGGGAGATTCTTATTTCACAAAGAAGCAATTTTTAATAAGTAAACCAGTAGAAGTTCCCCGTTGAGTTGGACATAGAATCAAAGAGGTTGAAAGGCTTTCCGAGATCTCGCGCTCGCTTCTTTTAATACGAGCTTAGTGGAGTACGTGCTTTAATATGAAACAAAGGCAGAAAGAAAGACAGGCAAGCGATCAAAGGAAGCACTTACCGTCAGGTCGACCGAATAATCACGATCGCGGACAATCATAGCATCCATTCCGATAAAGTTCCACGCTAAATATATCGGCGACAAATTTTGCTTTATGTCTCAAAAGATTGTATTTAAAATTTGACATCTCTTTCTAGAGTGAATATCTTATATATATATAATTGCATGACGAAATCTTCAATGCGTACTAAGAAATAATCAAATTACGAAGGTAATTTAATTTAATCTTCGTCAGAAGATTGCCGCAATTTCTTTATTCACTTAAGCTTTCGTCTTATATAACTATGTCCGACAGAAGCTACTTAAAAAGTAGTGATTATTTTTCAGTAAAAAGGCTAAGACGGATGGATATTTTTGCGGTAACTCAGAGTAGCAGTAATTGTCTGTCACGTCTCTAAAAAAGAATGTTAACCGGAGAGAGAACAAAATTAATTTTTACGACTACCTCCGAACCACAGGCTCACATATGTCAGCGTCTGGCAAAAGGGCCTCGTGATAGACCGCAATCGTAATAAGCACGGTGAATGCGGCACAACTCAACTTGTTATGAATTTTTAACGCTTGCTATTTTTTTGTAAAACTTCGCGTGCTGTACAAGCGTGTGTGTGTGTGTGTGTGTGTGTGTGTGATATGCGTTTTGCCGCAGGTTCTACAAGCTCGTTTTTTTCCAAGTATGCGAATATTAAAATCTATATAATAAACGCAAACAAAAACTGAGTACTCGGCTATATCGTCTATTTTAAGAAAGTGATGTTAAAACATTAGAAAACGTGCTGAGAATTATTTTTGTATCTATTTATCTACCTTTATTGTCCTCTCATATATGGAATTCTTTGTCAGATATTTAAACTTTACTTCAATAGCATTCTGTCGCAGCTAAAGCGTTTCTTTCTCATTGTCGGAAACTCATTCTTCAAGTAGCTCTGCTTGCGGATACGCGAATAATTAATTTTAATTACTAAACACTTCTGTTATTGCTTTTTAATGTTATAAAATAGATTGCAGTTCATGTAACTTTGAGATTTGATCGTTTTGTTTTTTCTTTATTCTTATTTAATTCCTGCATATTTGTTTTTCTATTAATTTTTTTCTCTACGCTTATACATATATAAATACATTTTTTCTTTCTTCCCTTTTTCTTTTCTATTAAAAACATGTAGAGTTGATATCTCCGCCTATTTTGCATAAATAAAGTTTGGTTATACGAGTATATGTATAGGTATCCATTGGTTATATCTGCCAAACGATGGTTGATCGCCAAGATCGATTATTGATCCGTATAGCTTTTTCGAAGGAGTTCAAGTCTATAGATTTTCGCACCAATCCAATACGTTGAAAGTTACAAAGTGCTTATTTTTCTGCGGGAAAAACTTTCAAAGTTCATCGGGCAAAGTGAAACGACGATCCCAATGTTCTTTTCACGCGAACAATCACCGAGTGTCTGTCTTCATCTTATCCTTACGCTCTTATCTCGATAGCAAGAAACAAAGTTGGAAAATCTCTTCGATGATGAGGGCGACATTGATAAGGCACACGCTGTTAATAACGGCACTATTAGCCTCTTCGCGCGGAGATGATGCAGCTGCTTCCGTCGAAGGTTTGAAATCAGTGATGCGAAAGAAAGTACGTTAAGCGCGAAAATCAATTTTCGTTGGAGCAACGTCGTCAAGAATCTGCGCGGGCGTCTTGAAAAAGCGGCGTAATCGCCCCTTAACGATCATTGGATCACGCGAGAATGCCCGATGCCACCGAGGTGCTCCGTCGGTCGCGCAAAAAGATTACGGAACGCAGACTCATTGTCGAACAAAAAGATCAATCGACCGACCGGCCGTTCGACTAGCCCGTTCGCATCGTAGACGCGATTCCAAAATAACTTCGTCGATAATGCGGTAATTCCATGGCGCAGTCGGAGGAAGCGAATTAAACGATCCGTTCGCGGCGGGATCCGTGGAAACCGCGTTGGAACCGTAACGGAAATTGGGTTGGAGTCCCCCGGGAATTTCAGTTCCCGCCATACCGGCCCGCTCGTCCCCCAACAATCCCTCTCCCCGCAACGATCTTATTGCAGGATCAGAGTAGTTCTTAACTGGAGATATCAGTGGCAGTTCCCGAGATTTCCCTACCAAATAAAAGATATTCTCTCGAGGTTTTCAGTATAACGCTCCCCTTTCTTTGATGCTCTTGAGACTGTTTCATCCGCATGTGGCGTATCACATTTGCGAGAAAAGAACGCATGAAACTAAAACGCACATCTACACCGGCAACGCGATCCATTGAATATGGTTTTTCTAGCAATTCAAGTCACGTTTTATCGTTAAATTCGCATTTCATGCTATATAGTAAAATTTTATTTATTAAAATAAGTTTATTTATTAATACTACATGCTTTAAAAACTTTTCACTTATGAAGAGAGAGTGCAATCACTTTACTTATAATTAGAGACGATCGTTAAACAAGAAAGTGGCTTGTATATTCTCGGAAACTACACGAAAAAGAAAGATCTATTAACAGCATTAGTCAATAACAGTGTATTATATATGAAAATAATTTTGTTAATTCAATTAATGAAACAAATATGTTACATTTTTGTTTTAATAATAGGTTTTTTGTTCCAAATTGCAAAAAAAAAATAAAACTAATAATTTCACTCATAATGGTTTTATGCAAAAAATGATTATATTTTTTCCGCAATTTTAATATAATAATTTTTAAATTGGAGTGTAAGTCCAAATAAACTTTTGCACAAATATCATTAATTTCAATGTACTTATAATCAATATACTTATAAGCTTCAATTCTTGATGTTACATTTTTATCATTTGTAATCACAATAAGTATCATAAAATGCGATTTTATATAAAAATCAAGAAAATTAAATAAATTTTAAACAAATAATTGAGAGAGAATTGTGTGTTCAAATTTTGTATAGATATTCAATTGTGTAATAATAAAACAATTTATGCAATTTTTATATTTTTGATATTGTGTTTAGTTGCGACACATACATCCTTAATCAAAAATTTGTCAATGTAAACATTTTGGATAAAGTTAGAGCTGCGAACTGGGTTGATACATGGACGCGGCAATGTTCATACGGCCAATTTTATATTTTTATTTTATGTTTTTATATCTCTGGTGTTGTAACGTTACAGCTTGATCTTCTTTATGTTTACAACGAAAAAAACCGATTGAGGTTGTCGTGCGAGAAGGTATAACATTCTCGCAAAGTCAAGTGAAACTTTTCACATTCTCGGTGTTGTCCGAAAAATCCTTTCTTCGTAACACCGAGTAAGTATCACAAGGGACTTTGGTATGTTACACGTTACGAAGGATAAGGGAAAGCTCAAGCAGCAATCGCTACGCGCTGCGGCGTGTCGTGGGAATAGGTGTATATACCTATAGGTGCTTTTATTAAATCCTGTCAGATCGTGGAAATGGCAAAAGTTCGTGATCGGGTACGTATTTAGCCAAGGGCTAAATTTTATCATAGCGACACCAAGTTCCTCCGCGGTGGGTGTACATTATATCCTATCGAAGACGTCAATATCAATCTCGAGTCGGGCGGATAATGAAAATTCCTCCTCCCCCCAAAAACACTGTTAAAACTTCGGATTATTTACTCTTAGAATCAAAAAGGTCAGACGATCGTTTTAATTTTTGTTTCGTACGATTAATCCTTGATTAGCAACTTCGATATCTCCACTGCTTTATTCACTTCTTTGTCTTAAATCGAGATAAATGAAACTCTTAGGGTGGTAAGTGGGCAAGCTACGTGTCTATATTGGGTGGACAGCCCAGCATTTTGCACTAGTAGCAACCTCGGAAAGATTAATGACACTCCCCCGGCTGAGTGAGTGGCGTACTCTCGCATCCTATTAATATATTAGCTATACGTTCGCCCTCTCGACGAGCCTCTCGTCGCGCGCTCGAAACGCGTTCATCGGCAGAAGTGTCGCCCGTACGTGAAAGGTGAACATTTCCTTGAGAGTGGAGTGACGAACGTCGATGACGGCCGAGAGCTCGTCAGCACTCTTCGCGAGCGCATTTCACCTTCGTTGCGCTTCTCGTAAATTTTATTTCTCAGGCAATCGAACGACGAGGGTCTCGCGAGAGATCGCTTCTTTCCGTCTACTCCCTCCCTCTTTTGCGCGTGCGCTCGTGTTGCTCGTTACTCTGACACCGTGATGCATAGCATGCCTGCCTTCCGCTGGATCTTCCTTAATTACGTTCCTGACTTACGCACGACGAGGTTCCCCATCCGCCGACATTAGCGACTCTCGAAGATCGAGTTACAGTTCACGATGCTAATTTAATGTTGACGCTCCGGAAAGCTGCACTTTGTGCAACAGAGACGCGTCGCACGTCGGACTACATTACGGCGAACAAAAGCTTGAAGTACTTTGAAAGTTAGCAATTTGTTAGACAAAGTAAAAATGAATCATAGTAAGTGAAAATCGACTGAGAAGTGATCAACACAAATAAGCAAAGAAAACCATGTATGATCCAAGCGGATTTTGGATCTTCAAACACAGTTTTAAATTAAAGCCACAGAGTATGGTACGTAATATCACAAATTGAATTGAGAAACAATTTAACTTTTCTGTCAATACATAAAGCACCCATATCGAATTTTAAACATCAAAATGAAATCAAGCTTTGTGATTGAGACAGTGGATGCAAAAGATTCACGCACAAGATCTCATTAAACGAGCTATTTGGCAAATATATTATCGCTGCAACAGTTCGTCGCCATTCCAGTGTTATAATCAATTTACAGTCGTTGATAGGAATTAGTAGAAGTTACTCGTAGCAGTACAGCAGAGTATATACTCGAGGATCATTAAAATATAAATAAAGCAGCCATAATGTAAAAATAGTATGTTTAACTTTCTGTAGATGCACAGTATTAAAAATAAAAACTCTAGTAATCACACAGAAATTGGCCCAAATTTAAACCAATAAAGTCGCCATTATACAGAAAGAATGATTTTGCTAAAGTATTAAAAAATTTAGACAACAGATCCGAAAATAATTTGTAAGAAACTGAAACAATATGCTGCAAAAAACTTTTACATTCTAGCAACGAGCATAAAATTCTATATTATTTTGATAATCCAATTTATTAAAAAATTATTTTCAGATCCTACCATCGCATCTTTATATCCATAGATGTTAGCTCAGGCGTAACGTGTCGGGGATTTGTCACCCATTATGCACAATTTGATGAATACCGAGATAACGTGATGACGAAGCCGCTATTCGGCGTGACAGAGTTATCGCTGTTCAAGATCGGCGGGCGTTAGCGAGCCGCGAAATGCTTACCGTCAGTAATTCGGAAATCAACCGTTTAAATGCGGAGTGTATAAATGTAGGACGCGTTGATAGAGATCGAGATAATATCTTACGACTAGTAAGTAATGAACGTGCAAGAATCTGCAGGTTTATTCTAGAGTTTTCAAATCGGTTCTATCTCACTATAAAATCGCGCGGTATTTTGGCATTAGGATATAATTATATATAAATCGTAAAAAAATTCTCTACGATGGAAATAACGTTATACGTAATCGATCGGAGCCATTTCTCTCAAACGAGACATTAAACCGGTAGTGTCGTTGTGTAGTAGCGAGGGACTATTTCCTTCTCGAGTTTCTGCAAAATGCAAATTGGTCTTCGCACATTCGCGGAACGCTCGCTTCTTCATGGGACGTAAAAACAACTGGTAGCGTTCCGTCGCGTGACCGTATTGCGGTAAAAAGAATCGCCCTTAGTTTAAAGTAGTTTCTTGAAACGATCGCTGAATATTCTGCTACCTTACACTTAAGTTTCCGAAATAAGAGACGTCGTATTGCAAGGTTGATCTTGCCGTACGACGTTTTCGTGACGAAATGGAACAGCCGAGCTGCGCGAGTTTGATGTAAAAGCACTGTATACATATATAACTAGTAGGTATACGCCATTCGTCCATCACGTATTGCAATTGCAACCGCTGTAAAACGTTATCACTGTATGTTCACGATGTATCACGCTTTCATTACGAGCTATCATTTTGAGAACGCCAAAATATTTATTGGCTTTCATAGTTCCATTTGTCGCGATATAACACGCAGGATAGCTTTTATTTACGCGTAGGTGAGTATGTTTTTTTCTCGATGCAAAATGAGTTTGCCGAATATCAATGTCCATTTAACTATAATCAATGTCGCTGAATGATTGACACGTCTGCGCGGCATTTCTCGGCTTAAAATAACTACAGTACATATACGTATCACTCTCTCTTACTTTTAAAGCAACACAACAACAAAAAATTGAGTTTCTTAGATAAACTACATGACAGAACATTATTGATTAAATAAATGATATTAGCAAATAGAGAAATATTCTTAACATAATAAAATGTTATTTTGTCATTTTTCTGTTTCACAATTCTTAAAAACGATCTTCTTTGATGATTTTTTAAATTGTGATCTTTTTAAGTTGTGACAATTTTTTAGTGAAGTTATTAATTCATTTGTGATGATCAATAATGCATATATTTATTCAAGATAATATTTTGAAAATCATGCTTTTTTATAGTTTTGTCACTTTTGAGAATAACGTACAGAGTATTCACAAAGTAGTGTAAGTTCAGAAATGTGAATTCATATCGCGCGTGAATATGGAAAATGGATACATATCCTCGCTATCCATTGAGAAAGAACTTCAAATCAGAAGGTATCCGCGTCAACGCACGCGATCGTTCTGCGAGTTCGGTAAATCCCTGTTTTTCTTCTTCCACGCGATCGCCCGACTCACACGCGCTCTAAATTTTAAAATACGGAGCTATACGTTATAGAAATCTAACTCGAGGAATCGTAAACCGTGCAAGATGAAATCCGCTGACATCGCCATCCAGCTTGCACGTTCCACTTGTAAGGCAAATATGTTCGACGCGACTAACGAGTAGTCGAGTTTCGCTTTACTTGCGCAAAACTTTACGTCTACACTCACCAAACTCACGTCTGCCTCACGACGTCGATTTTTTGACACAATCTGAGCAATTTGATTCGAACTGTCTACCGTGCCTGTCGAAGCTCTTACCTGAAACAAAAAAGATATATTCTTTTAATTTCTCGTAATTCTGAGAATCATAATTAAAAGCTAAGATTTCTTTTTGTTGCAGACCGTCTACAATTGGAATAATAGGTATTGTGTAGTAAATCGTAAGCTGTAAGAAATTGACCAATTATAGTCAATTATTCTTTTCTCATTTGATTGTGAGAGTGAGCGATTTCTTAAGGTGGATTCCACACATGAATAACAATACTTATCGGTAATATTGAGTTAGTAATACTGACAATACGCATCAATATTTTTAATATTTGTACAACCTTCACACGATCAATATTATTGATAATACAGTTTTACAGTTTTACGTAAAATATTGTACTGTGACATACTGTGATAATGAAATCAAAAACTAAATCACTATCAGTATTCTCTACGTCAATCCATCAATATTAACCACATACGATCAATAATACTGTCAGTATTTATTGATTTATGACTTACAACTCACTGCACAATATTTACAAAGTCATAGACAAAAGTATTAGGCTTATATATAAGATTAATAATATACCTGATACTTTTGGCCAAAGCTAATTTGTTTCGAAATGCATCAGGATAAAAAGAAATATTTCCAAAGGAAGTAAAAAAGGAAAAGAGACCAAAGATCTTTCTAACGTGTTTCGGAATGAGACATGCAAACTGCGCGTTCCATTCTTGTCCCGTCCGCCTTCCCGAGAGAGCCGTTAATAATAATCGCGCGTCATGAGTGCAAGAGCGATGCTGTCGCGAGGAGGGATGCTGTATATCCGCCCCGTATATAATATTCAACAGTGGCATACCTCAGAGCGCTCTTTGTGCAGCCTTTGTGCGGATATCGTTGCGTCGCTGCCCAATTTAGGAAGATAATGCCGACGATCAGGCGTTCCCTTTCTTTTCCAAAGAACGCTCCTAGTCTACAACCTCGTCCGCGCGAGCAACCCTCCATTCTATCTCAGCCGCAGGAAGAATGGAAAGGACGTTATTGATAGCAGGCCTGGAGGCTATAGAAGGAAATAGGGCACCCCGTCATCCGTCTGCGGAGATGCAAGGAAGAACGGCGCGCGCGAAAAATGTTTCTCCTTCCTCTCCAATAAAATTCTCCCTGTCTGTCCGACCTCTTTGCACTTTCGTGACGGTGGCATTCAGCCGACACTTAAACAGCTTGGAACGATGGATACCACGAGAATCTCGTTGATCGAATGAAACGCATCAAGCACGAATCATTTTGTCGCAAATAAAGTTAATAAAGTCGTTAATTATATGACATACGATTACAGACAGCTGTCACTTATTTACATATTCTTTGAGTGAAAAGCAAAGAAAAAAAGCTTCCGTCGTCGCAGTTTACGATGTGTTTATTCGTGTTCAATTTATGGTACCCCCTTTCGCCCGCAAACAAGTACGTAATCTTCTTCGTATAAGAATTTCTATCTCTAGGCGATGTTTCATAGCAAAACGACGTCCTCCAATGACAAATCGCAAAGCTGACGTTAATAGACGAGATGACGAAAGGCGTCGAATGTACCTGTACAAAGATACGGTACGCGCGAACGTAATCGGATTCAAGAGTCGTACTTTCAAAAGTCGACAAACGCGAGGAACATGCTTTATTGGAGATGAATTCGAATGAAGTCGAGTTAAGATGTTACGCAAATGGAAATGTCAATAAGGCAGACGAAGTACTACGGGGCCCATCGCATTCTCCATATCCCTTTATTGAATGGACTTGAAAAATGAAAAAAAGACATTACTAACCCTTAGGACTTACTCCATTTACAGAATGGATGTGAAGATTATTCAATGTCGGTGCGGAGAGCAGAGCAAGGGCACGTATGGCGCCTCTTATGAAAGAGCTGCTCAATTCGCAGGAAGTCAGAATTCGTTTCCTACCGACCTCAATTTTCTATCGGCAGCAATATGAAGTTTGAAGTTTTACAACATACATCTCTTTGATAATAATTTTGCTTAATATCTTTTCCTGTAAATCGAGTAATTTCTACACTATTTTTTTGCTCCGTCAACTATATCGAACAAATATTTTGAAAATAATGAAGAATCCAATATTTGTATATTTCTCTTTAATTAGCAAGACTTTTGACAAAGAGCAAAACGTGTTATGAAACTCAATAAGACCATGTCGTCCGGCTTTACGAATTGTAAGTTATATATATTCGAGAAGAAGAAAGATCCGGCACTGTCTGGAAAATGACGAGAAATTGATTTCTCATGGAGAACGCGTATTCTCCACTCATAGGACGGAAATAAGACGGACGAATCCCATTGATCCGCGAGATGATTATTGAGGCAAAACCGCCGATGAGATCCAGTGGCGAAGAAATCGTCCTGACGAGAAGGTGATTGACTTTGGCGATGAACAAAAGAAGCAAAGTAAATTTGCGGTCGAATTAATATGCAGATTCCAAGCAACCGACACCGATGGCAACTATAAATTTCTAATAAAAGATAGAAGATTGCCGCGTGATTCAGTTAGCAAACAATATTGCTCTTCCATAACGGGATTGCTTTTCAAAAACGTAAGAAATAACTTTGATCGCAAAATGTTCGAAACAAATCACAGAAATCAGAATCTACAAAAGGAATCTACAAAAGGATAACAATCAAAATGATTATCTTTAGTGTCGTGCTGGACACGGAAATTAAAAAATCGATTAAAAATATGTAGCGGCCGGAACTCTGCTTAAAAATGATTGTAGAGCTCTACCAGTACTAACTAGAACTGGCACTAAAACTGTTATAAACAACCAGCACGACACTTTTTCTCCAAGTATCGTGTTGTACTAATAAATGCTGTGATTCATGTGGATGAGAAAAACTTAACAGTTTAAAAAAGTTTAAGGAAATGTTGCCCAACATAATTGCAAAGCTAAATAAAATCAGTGTATGTATTTCAAACTGTATCGTGAAAGAATAGCGTGCTTTGAAGAATTTCAAAATAAAAAATGAGGTGAATATTGTAAAGAAATATTCTTTTTTGAAATTTTCTCGCTTGGACAATAGTCTGCTAACTGTTGCGAGCAAACACTTATCAGTGAAAAGTACGACTCAATCAATTCTTACAGCTGCTGCATTAACGGTATGTCAGAAAGTTATGATTAGTTCGCTCGTTCTCGCTGCTGACTGTCGTAAACAAATTTTTCTTCCGAAAGAATCTCAATTCAACTTCGCTTCACTAACGCGACAGGTCGCAGCTGCTCTCGCCGAACATACGAGGTCGCATAAACGCTGATTTACCGTACGGATTCGAAGCCGGTGCGTTCGTCTTGTCGCGGATACGCAATCTATACGAGCGCGCAAACAATACGCCACGTATACCGCGAACGAATAAGTGTTGGACGCGACAGGACGTCTTTCCTCGCTATTTATCATACGAGTATGAGCAAGGGAACAGTCGTGTACCCGTGCGTGTCTGAGAGCGCGGTCACTTTCGTTAGCACGAGGTATTCGTTCCGGTTTAGCTTGAATTATTATCGTTCGACACGCCTATTCGGCCGATCGCGATCTTTGATCGACGCTCATATCGCTGTAATCCACACTAGCGATTGCGTGATAGGGAATGACGCGATTGACGATTACTTTTTAACCAATTCGAACAAACTTCCGTTACTTTCACCACTTCCATCCTGACCGGCATCAATATTCTGAGAAACGAACGAGAGCACGTGGAAAACTCCAATTAACACGGCTGCCACGATGGTGGACGGTGACGCGATATCGATATTTCGCGAAAGGCCGATAATTGAAAACAGTGAGCGCCTGTATATTCACGTTCCAAGTCCAGGCAGCGAATATTATCCACGGAAAGGGACTTTTTTTCATCTCCATGGTCAACTGCACGCGCGGGGGACAGACAATAAACGAGCGATCTGAATTCGCCGCGAGGGTTAATTCCGAAATACCCGACGTGCCCTTATGCAGTCACGCGCGCTCTTACAACGGCTCGCACGCACACGCACAAGCATGCACCTACACACACGACGTCTCCTTACGCTCAAGAGAACATGTACGCGTACTTCCGTTGCCGTGGCTCTGCGCGTTCAAGAAACGCGAGAGTCGACGAGGCCCCAAGGCTGTTCAGTAGAGATACCACCATCTCGGGCACGTATCTACGACCGACCACTATGGCCTCATTATTTCTATTACGCCGTATGCCGACAGATCCTACAACCATAACCGACCGACGCGCGGTATTTCTCTCGTTCTCTCGCCAAGTTTACCGCGTGGGAGCATGAAGAACACACCCACGTTGCAGTTGAATCCATTGATACTTGCGAGAGATGACGCGTTGCGTTTAAAGATATATTATACATATTTTAAAATAACGATTATGAAACAATTTTACAGAATTATTTTAAATCGCATTTATCAGTAATATTTATTGACTATTTGCCATCCGACTTGAAAGTTATTTAAATAAGTAGTATTTTTTTATTTGTTCTTTAATAAATATGTATGGAAATGTATTATAAGATAATGACAAAAGTTTTAATTTTTTAATATGTATAAGTACTTAAGTATTCTCTCTCTCTCTCGCGCGCGTGAGATAATTTACGTAAAGTTACATTATAATCCACACGTTCTTTAAATAAATTGAATATTCATTTGTTCTAAATCTTTGTAACTAAGCGGTGAATTGCAATGTAACTTTACATTTAAGTCATTTTGAATATTTAATGTACTTACCTGTATGAAAACGTTTAGATCTTCATCATTTTAAAAATTAAGTTTATAACAAAAGAAATAATAACAATTAAAGCAAATAAACTGTATATAAAAATTGTTCAATAAGAATAGAATATTATAAATACAATTTTCATATGCATATGTAGCTTGTTTAAAATATGAATATTAACATACACGTGCTATTGTACATCTATCATGCCCATTTATAGAAAAGTCTCTTATCTTAAAAAAGAAAAAAGACTTTTTACTTAATCACAATTATATTACATTCCATTCGTAATCCGCTCGCATGCGAAACGTTTTTTATATTAACGATATATTCAGTATTTACAGTAAAATGTAAGACGAACATGGAATTAATCCACATTCCGATATATATTTATTTCGCATGCACTCTCTGTGCAGTCGATGTCTTTTCAATTTAACGCACGCGTCAATTTCTGAGCTTTCGTGTAAGTATAATGAATCCAGGTTGGGTCGTCGACTCAATAACTAGGAAATCGGAGATATCTGTCGATTTTCTTCATCGACACCGAGTTCACTCCAGACCACCTAACATTTCCGCCCCGACGACTATATATATACTTACTTTTAAAGCGTAGGAGAGGTCCTTTAATCTAATCCCACTCCCGATACTATCATTTGTATTTTTATCTTTTATCGAGGAGAGCACACTCTAACACCTTTCGAACCGGTGCACTCGCAGTATTCTGCAAAACTTACGAGCAAGCCCCGCGACGGGTTTCAGACCTCGCGTACGTTTAATGAATTTCATATTATCATTACTACTTCGATTTTATTGCCGACATTAATGCGTAAACATGCCTGTCTGACAGTAGGTGTGCCATGGTCGAGGCTTGCTTCGTTAGTCTGCTAAATGTTAAGCACTCACCTCGGCTTGGAATAAGATGCGTAACATTTCTAAATTAGGCTCCTTCACAGTTGATTCACGTTAACGTAAATATTTGGATATATAAGTCCTGGCTCTATCTAAACCGCTATAAAAGTGATATCGGTAAATGAGTTGATTACGTAACCGATCACGTGTAATGATTCATAACTTATAATTCTGTGAATTTAATTTTTTAATGAATCCTGTTAGAGAGATCAATATTTTTTCTTTCATCAGAGATATTTTCCTTTCTCTTTGAAATACTTTCCTAATTAATTTACAAATTTAAAAGATTTTATTAATCCTTTGCAAAGTTATATTTCTCATAAATGAACGACAATTAAGGATCGTATTTCGTCTTCAATTTAATTTAATGAGTTTATATTATGTATAATAATTAATTTATATTACTTTAAAGAATTCGAAGAAATTCTAAAAATAGAATTTCTCAAGGTGTTTATTAAAATCTTGTAAAAAAATTTCCTGAGAATTTCCGGATTTCTTTTTTAAGATATTTTTGTTCAAAATATTAAATAAGATTAGAAAATATTTTAATATAACTATGATATAAATTGGAGTACAAGTAACGCAAACAAAAAACCGTATATTAAAAGTTAATAGAAGACCGGAATTCCATAAGATTGTATTTATCATTTTTAACAACTATAGAGCTGGGAAATTTATAATAAAATAATATTAAAAAAACTCATTACAACACAAAATTAATGATCTATTCTATTTTGCTGAGTATTATCTTATATTGTCATCCTAATTTTTTAATAAAAATTTGCAAGATTCACAAGAATATACGTTAATATACCAGATGTCATACATTAATAATAAGTGTATATCACACTTATTATTCAATAATTATCAATATTTTGCTTTATCAAGAAAAAATAATTAAAGAAATGACGTTTTCAGAAAGAAATAGAATTTAAACTCGAAAGAGAAATTCTCTAAAAATTTTAAGTTTTTTCCAGATTGTAACCTAACACCCTGAATTTTCGTTAGTTAGAATTATACATTGTTTCAAATGTTTGGAGAATCATGCGGAGTGCTCTACGGCAGTTTGAAGCAGTGTATGATTGTAACTAACAAAAATTCCGGGTGTTAGGTTATAATCTGGAGCAAAACCTGGAAAATTTAAAATTTTCATAGAATTTCTCAATGTAAGATTGCAAGAGGTTTAAAAGTCCCTATCAAGCAGAGTTTTGTTATCCATTTACGTTCCTAAGATTAAATGACGCGAGAGAAACGGGCGAGGCGATAACGACGATAACGATGGCCGAAGTACGCGAAGAAGATTAGGTCGTCTCCCGCCGGAAGTGGGATATGAAAATCAATTCGCGTGCGATTCTACAATCGCGTAGTTCCATTTATACGACGTCTGAATAAAGCTGACCGTTCTGCCCGTATGTATATACGCGAATGCCTGACGTATGCACGGGAAATCGTTCTTCCGTGACTCTTTATGCAAATACCGAGCGCGGGTCGTTTCAGTGCACGAGATCGGCCATTCGGTACAGCTCGGCGATCGCCCCGCATGTGCTCGTCAACCGAACATTTTCGAACAAAGAATAATTTTAAGACGTCGTCCAAATCGTTCAATCTTAATTTAAAACTTAAGTACACCAAATGTGTGGCTTCCAGTTACGCTGTGCTTTCTGCCACCGGAATACGCGCGATTTTTTTTATCACCTGCGTGTCGTCGAAAATTTACACGAAACTACCAAGTGACAAAACAATGTATTATACATATCCATGTATCCGGGAAAAATATTTCCCTCGTCACGCAACGTGTTCGTAACTTGTTTAAAAGTAGTTTTGGGAGGTCCCCTCGCGTTTTCGTTGTGAAAAATTTACGGAGAAAATTTAAATGCAGAGCCAGTTTATATCGTGTCGCGGGTTATAGCTTTTAGTATATCAAATGCTTACATAAGTCATCCCGTAAGCAAAGTGCGCTGCAATGTAATTGCAATTTGAATAAATTGTCCCTGAAAGCGTGTCTCCTCGGACGATATTTTTCTATTTCCATACGTCAAGTTCTTTCAAACATTCTCTTTTCCATACGACGCATATGACCCGCGGATATCAGCTGTGCTCTCGTAAAATTCAACTCAAGTAACCTCCTTTCCCTGCAGTCCTTACACTTCTTTACACTTTCGGGACTAGTCGTTAGCGGTAGTCGTTACTTTGGACAGCCGTTAAGACGGTTTATGAAAAGACTACTCAATGAATTATACGCGATAAAGCTTTAAAAGATTTCATGAGATTATTTTGCAAGATTATTTCACAATAGCTCAACATTAAAAAGTTAATAGATTAAATAATAATAAACGACAACTCAGCGTTAAGAAGTCCAAAGATTAACTTCTTTATGTGAATAAATGTTTGTATGAATAAGATAAAGACATTACATAGCAAAACACGGCCACAAAAAAAAAGCTAATCGAGATTTAACTGTTTTTTTTTCCATTTTTTGTTTCAACTCTTAAATTGATGTTTATTAAATACGCTGTTATTCTGTATGAAAATATGTGCTACAAAAAATACATCCGGTTTATTTATTTGTAAAATAGTTTATAAAACTGTATAAAACAAAATACACGTCATTGATGATATACTAATGTATGCGTTTCACAAATAATATTATCAAACGTAGTTAAAAAAAGCATGTACATTTTTATTTCTGCGACGTTGCATTTTAATCACATCAGCCATCTACTACACAACATATGGCATATCCAGTATTGCAAAACTCCAAACATATCACAAGTTAATTCCATAAATCTTCTTATTGATAAATAACGATTGCTTCTTCGAGTTTACTACAAGATTTCATTGGAATGCGTCTTGATGGTGCGAGGCAGGTGAATTTATTGATCGTCAGACTATTTCACGAAAATGCGGACAGGAAATTGCGACAAGAGCTCAACTTCCGGCTTCGTTTACAATAAAGCATGACTGAATAAAAATATATACTATTTATAGAAAATATAAATATATTTAAAAAAGTTAATTTATATAATATGAAATTGTATGTATTATCTGTATACACACACCACATACACATCTAGACTAAGTATGCGATTTTCCCTAGAAAGCATGAAGTTGACAAATTGATAAAAAAACTGTGCGACAAAGAGGCATTATTACACGGAAAGTATGGTTTTGCTGGAATATCTAAAAGATAAATACAGATCAGAAAATATCTTTGTTGGACCATTGAAATAATTACGTAGAATGCTCAAGCTGGTTGTTAAAATATCAAGATTTTTTGCAGCATTGTTCATCATGCTTATATTAATCTTTACATAATTAGTTTGATAAGCCAACAAAAAATTTCTTTTAGATCTGCATATATTTAACTAAATTTTTAGATATATTTAACAGGATCATTCTTCTTCATGTGCATACTCTTCTATTTTTCTCCAAATAACAAACGTTGATCAAAAAGAGAGAAATACGAGTATATGTACTTTTCAATCAACGTTACTTATTTGGAGGAAAAGAAATAGAAGTCTATATATAATAACTATTTTTTATTATATAGTTCTGCCAACTAATTAGCTTCACGCTGAAGATATGATGCTTGATCTATGTATGTCGTTATATATGTTATTGATTTGGATACAAAAATACTATATCTAATGTTTCATACTTATATACTTGCAAAATTCTTCAATTAATATGTAAATTAAAACGCTTGAAATGTGATCCAGCAATTTTCTACGGATGGAAAAATAACGTTAAGGCATAATTTTAATAACTCCGATAGCAACATATTTTACATTCCACACAGCTATCAGCAGTGATATAATGTTAGAGTATTCTTAGAAAGAAATAATCGTAGGGATATGAATTTTCGAGTCACGAAAGCAGTCTAACGCAACTGCACATACCAATCGACTGGACAGTTGAATCAAACTCTCGGTGTCGTCGTCGCGTGTCCGTCGGTGCACGACGTGTTTCTGCAGCTTGGGGGACGGACGCGAAGGTCGCTCGTGTTCGACGTCTCCGAGGAAGAGGACGAGGAGGAATGTCGAAGTGAAAGAATGCGCATGTAAAAAAGGAAGGGACCATGTGGGCGCAAGCGAGCGTTGCGGTCGCATCATCGCGCCGCACCGAGTAGAATCAAGCCCAACCGAGTCAAGTCGAGTCGAGTCGAGCTGGGCTGAGTCTCGGAGTCAATGGTGAGACGGCCGTGGCAGACAGAGACATTGCGCGGAGGTTAAACGGCTGAACTCGCCAGCGACCTCTTAGGGTCAAATGCCTAAATTGCCGCGTCACAACGCTGTAAGACAGCGCGCGCCATCGTTTAAGCCGAGAGGCCGGCATTAAAGGCAGAACAAGACGCCTCGGAGTGAAAAAGGGTGACGAAGGGACGGCCCAGGGGAGCGAGGAGACGAGAGGAACAAGAGTATAGACCGTGTCGAGACGTGAGTACAAAGGGCTGCAAAGGGAAATCTACCGTGGCGTGGATTCGCGCGATCGTAGCGTTTAATGACTCGTTTAGGGATCGTTCCGGGATCTCGTATAACCCGACTTTTCGATTGCCTTCACGGGCGATTGAGGGAACGACTTCCCCTTCCACGTCGTGAACGCTGCGATGGGTTATCGCCCTTTATCGGCCACGCGATACGACTTCAGCGGCAACCGCGACGGTGCGCGATCGGCACTTCGCGGTATATTACGACGTGCCTTCTTCGTGCGTAAGTTTTAATGCCGATTGTCAAGAACTTAAAATCGACCAAGATTCGACAGTTAATAAACAGATTAATAAATACATCTCAAACGGCTTCTCTTATCTTGAATACAAAATTGGTAAATTGCTTAATCTCTCCCTCATAAAAAATACATTCATACTAATAAATTATAATGTGATTTTTTTTACAAACCTATGTAATATTATAATACTTGCGCAAATAGCATAACCACATCAACACTATTCGTTAGGAATTACAGAATTCCGGTTCTGGACTATGCAGCTTAGCCGCGAAATTCGACTAAAATTCGCGAACGTTCATTTAATGAAACAAATGTAGATCAAAACAATTGAAGACATTCCTACTTTATAGCGACGAAATATCGAGATACTGAAAAAGCTACAAAAGTTTTGTTCTAAAGATTAGAGATTAGGGGGAAGACATAATATGGCGCGGCCGAATTAAAATTGAAATTAAAATGTATTCGAAATTTTGAAGCAATCTGTATACCGTGGTATGCTAATAAAACGATATATCTAAGCTACTTATGCGCCGTAATAGATTCCGTAGAATTATCTCTGATCCTCTCCTCCTCCTGCAATTGAACGAGATAGACCGGAAAGTATTTCGTGCATTATCCGATTTCGGAGCACGCGAACAATAATGTACTCGGCGCATTCGTCTCGCGCGCTCGTCGCTTATTGAGGGCAAACGTCGTCGTACTCGGACTCAAATTGGATAATATTAAGAGTGGCGGTCGTTGACACGAACGCATACCGACTGGTGCGCAATACGTACGCGATTGATGATCCGTGAGAAGGATCGAAGAGCGACCTTAACTTTTTAGCTGACTCAGTCTCATTGAATGTTCACTTAAAAAGTGATCTTCATGTATCGAAGTAACAATGACTCTCTCTTCACTTCATTTCATTTCTGAAAGTGTCCTTGCGAAACCGTAAAAAGACCCGTAATGTCATATTAAACTGCACAAAGAGAAAATGTTATGCGATAACATTTTTATTAAAAAAGAAATTGACTCCAAATTGGTCAAAGAATGCGTGGATAGAAAGAAGCGTTTGTAACAGGATGTGCTCTATATGCAAATTTGAGGTCGCAGGTGGAGCCCATATCAAGACATTCACCCAGAAAATATCCAATTCTATACCGATACACCGAGTAGGATTACCTCGCGTAGAGGACGACGCCGCAGATCATCGGCCGCGTGAATTTCGTTTATATGAGTGACTCGTAAAAGCGAGTTCGCGTACGTGTTCCGATCTCTGATCTGTGTTGACGCCAAGTCGGGAACAATTCTCGAGATTCATTAAGTGTACACTGAGATAAATCCACGACGGTTCAGCCGTGAAATTGAAATAATAGTACCGTACGGTGTCGATTCTTTTCCGACACAAAACCGTTAGGTATGCCGTGAAAGACATCACGAGTGATGTCACAAAGGGATGCCTTTATTCGTTCTGAACGAAGACAATGGTATTGCGTCATAAAATGGAATCTCGATTAAGATATGACGAAAAATGTTTACTGCTTATGCAATACAATAAAACTAGTCAACAAAGAATTAAAGATTTGAACCCATTGGAAATTATGTATTAATAATAATGCATTCTAATATACATGATTTCTGTTGAAAATTTCTTATTCCCGGTTCCCTTATTTCCCTATTCCTATACTTTTTATTGTGTTTAAAGCTTAAGAATGGCAAGCGATGATATGTAAACAATGATAATTTATGCATACAAATAGAATAATTTAGCCAAAATGTATAAAAATTTAGTTAGATATACAGAAAATAATTTTGTTTTTAAACATTAAAATAATTATGTAAAATAAAAATATTAAAACTGTTTGTAGCATTGATAGCTTAAGTGTTCATAATTATTTTAATAATACGACAAAATTATTTTCAGATCTGCGTCTATAACTAAGAACTAAGTTTTTAAATATTTCAGCAAAACCATTTTTTCCGTATATATATACGTAATATAATATAATTTGTACATATCTAAATTTGTCTCGATTATCACATGTCGTCTGTGCTAAAAGATAATCATCGTAACCGTAAACTTGAAGAGTATCACGAAATAGTTTAAATAGTTTTGATCGAAGTCAGTTGAGGTCTTGTGGGTCCAAAATAGTTTGCTAACTAGGTTCAAACAATCTAAAAAAAAATTTGGTGAAAATATATAAAATTTATATAACTATAATAAAGATTAATACGTATACCTATGCTATACATTTCGCTGTATATTTTCTAAAAAAAAACTCCAGTTGTCATCATTACAATATTTGCTCCTACTCCTATTTATAATTCACATTGGAGAAAGAGAGAACTTGGAGCGTTATATTCTTTACGTTCCGATTAAAATGTAGAGTTTTGCATTACGTAGACATTTAAATATTGACTGAAGGGAAGAAACTATCCCTTTCAGATATTTCAAAGAAGTGTTCTTCAACAGAGAGGACATCTTGCCCAACATCTCGGAATCGCTATCATACGAGGTATCCGGAACTATCCTGGGGCGTTTCTCACCTTAGAACGCGATCAAATACGGAGCATAGACGAAATATTCTACTATATAGATAGATTCCGCGCACTACTCTGATACAGTGGATATTCGCTTTAATGCTCACTATCGGAGAAAAAGGCTGTTTTCTTTCAAGAAAAAGATCAGAGATCTTGAAATCTTGACGGTTATTGCGCTGGCCCCGAAATATCTTGAGTACGAAATCTATTTATTTGATGGCAATATTTTTGTGAGTGGTAAAACGAACGAGTAATCCTTGTCCGAAATTTCACGTGAGAAAATGTCATTGAGATTTCACTCCTCAGTGCATATCCGGAATGGAAATTTAAAGATAAAACGATTGTGTACTTTTTAAATATTAAAATCAGATGCGCTCTACAAAATGTATCCATCAAATATAATAAATAATAAATAATATCTATGTAATTGTTTTATACAATCTTATAAGAATTTACTTTGTTTATTATATAGATGTTAAACATTAACGTGTAATTATTAATAAATTTTAACATTATTTTAATTTAACCTTATACTACTCGCGTGATATTTTTACTTTCGCGTAGACTGTTTTTTTTTCTCTTTGATGATTTATAATTATAAAGATATTAACAACATTTTATACATTTTTTAGATAAAGAAAAATGCACAAAAATTTGTTTTAATTATAAAACAATTTGTACGAAATATAATATGTGCATAAATAGCGTTCGTACATTTAGAGAATTTATAAGACGAGAGTGTGTCCTGGACATCATACGCGAGTAAAGGGTTTAAGTTTAAAACATAGCAGACAATTCTAATGATAATGATTGCCACTATAAACGTGTGGTATATTCCACGAGTTCAAGTAATTATGGACGAGAATTTAAATAGCCGAGCAATTAAAGAATTCAGATAATGTGGAGAACAACTGTTCTTCGTCACAGTAGATGGAATCAGACGTTTCCCCTTCGTTGCAGTAAGCTTTTAGGCGCGAGCATCCATTTCGCGTTCTGAGCGTCGCGTCGTACAGTTGCTCTTAGGTAAAGGGTAACACCCTTTTGTTTCTAAGTTCGTGAAACTCGGCGCGATTACCGAGATGTCGCGTAAATTCCCCTCCGTTTTCGAAGCCGCGTCTCTAAACTCCGACAAACTCGGAGATGGACCACCTTCGTTTCCCATTCGTCTTCTCTTCGCGGTAATTTACCGAGCGGGCAATGAGCTCGAAAGTGCCTTGGAAATGCCTCTCGCGTATAACGATCGAATCAAAAAGATTATGGCTGTGCGCAATTAAAATGTTAATACATCATGAAAAATTTTACTGTTTTCTGTTTCCACAGCGAAAAGAGAAAATTTATCTGTATGTATAAATTTTACATACATATATTCAATTTAATAAAAATTTATTTTATAATTTTATATCTGCGTGCTTTATCTGCGCTGAAAATTATGACAAATATAGATCCTCGTGCTAAAAATCAGCATAATGTGTATGTAATTTTTACTTTGTAGTGACGTAAAAAGACGAAAAAACACAGATGAAGCTCAAGACCGGACATCACTATTGCTTGTCTCGATATTAAGAGATATTGCTTGTCGTTCGACATTTATAAGAAGATGTTGTCGCCGTGGACAGGTGTTCCTCTCGTAAAGTTTGTGCAGACGCTGCAGCTTAAAAAAATAGCCAGAAGATACGTTCCACACGTTGGTGGCTGGCGTTTGTTGCCACTGGTGTATGGAAGACGATGCACCCAAGAGTCACGTCAGCGGAAATCGTAGAAGCGTCAATGTCGAAAGACATTTATGGTTGTCCTGTTTAAGTGAAACTCGAAACCTGTTACGACTGTCGTAAAAATTTATAAATCGAAGAAGCAACGCGTCCGAGACACCTATTGTTCGCGTTGATTTAAACCGATGTAATGAAGTCATTACATTTCATTGGTCATAACTGTATTTAATATCTCTGATTGTTAAGACATCAATTTGTAGATCAGTAATGTGATAATTTCTTTAGGACGACCGTAAGTACGGAGGTTTATTTTCGCTGCCTCAAGAGCTTCTTTGTAGAAACCGTTCGCCTACGATGGTTCTGTTCGATACGGGATTTCCCAGTAGTTAAATAGACGTCCAAAACCCTCGGGACATCGCATCTCTTCACGGATTGGCTCTTAACGAGATTTAACAGGAAGTGGCCCATTACGTTTGTCGTGTTTGCAGATGGTACGGCGACAAAGCTCTGCTCGAAGGCGGAAGAACAGGTCTCACGGACAAGAGAGAACGGGAGAAGGCTGGACCGTAGCCGATGTAAAGACAGCACGCGGAAGTGGAAGACGTGAAGATAGGGGATGAGAGACTCGCTCAGCACGCCGCAGGAATTAAGAACGCGTTGCGCTCGATAGAGCGAGCGTAATAACGTCGTCGTTATCGTTATTATGTTATTCCGTACGTAATATACCAATGATCCTGCTCCGTTTATCGGCCGCACGCTTCCGCGTCGAAGCGGAAACCTCGACTGGCAGAAACGATACCCGCATCTCACCGCAATATTTTATATCGATACCCCTGCTGCGCGTACAAAACTTTAATATCCAAGTTTCGCCTCGTTCAATCGTTGCCACGCCCGTCAGGACAGTACTTCTAGCAGAAAAGTTATCCAGCTTTTTACGACGGTCCAAACATAGATTGACTTGTACCTGCTGTCGGAAAACTAATCCAACTTGTCAATCGGAAAAAAGACGGAAGGGAATTACCAGGCAGGAGGAGGAAGCGATGATATGTAGAATTGCAGGAAGCACGCTTGTCTTTCTTTTTCACGAGTAGATCTATCTCGTGTCTTTTATGTATATCAATGTCTCGTTAAGAAACGTAAATCTGTTCACTGTTGATTGCCAACATATCATTATCGCTTGACCACAGCAATCAACATGATTGATTTTGCCGCTCATATTTCATGTGCCAATGTAATGTCAAGTTTGTAGATGTAATGATCTCTCTATATAAGTTAACACGTTTACCCCCATAAAAAATCAAGATATCAAAATTAAATGCTTTTTATATACACATATGATATATATTTCTAACTGTATGCTTCAGTTCCAAACTTTAGTTGTCATTTTGAGTTTTTGTGAGAAGATGATTGCTAAATACTTAATAGAAGTAATGTAATGTACTGAATAACAAACAAGATTATTTCAAGTATTTTTTCTCTCCTGCCTTTTTCCCCAGTTCTATTATATTCTATGGCTTCTACCAATGGACGTTTTTATCCACAGACCTTGCTCGCATCGATCCTTTCTTCCTTCTTTGTCGTTCGTCCTCTATTCAATCGGGCCGCAGTGTCCTGTTGGGGTCGAACGATCGACAGACCCATGGGGCTAGTTGATTCCATCGAAACCGCTCCTGCGTGGTTGAATGACACCGTCGAGTCTTATTCAAAAATCGCGATGACGAAATCCGGACCGAAAGCACGGTTGGAATTCTCTCGAGGCGAAAATAGCCACTATTGTTGAGAAAGAGTGTAGCGTTCTTTATATCGCAGATATTATAGGTCTATTTTTCATTCCTGTATAATAGACTCAACTAGAAATTTCTTTCTCGCTTTCATCGAGAATATCAAATATATATTTATTTTAAATACTAAAAGTGTACGCTAGTGCAATTATAGAAAACAAACCTCTTTACATGTAGTAAAAAAAACTGTTAACTCTCTCGTGATTAGCATCGTTACTATAGAATATATATTACACAGTAAAATAAATTTGTACTTGTTAAAATTTATGTTGAATTTTTAACAAAGTTTTCAAATTGTATCAGTGTTACAATTTTGTGTTTATTTTTACATAATACTTACGTTACTTTCTATTATAACAAATTCATCTTGTATTAAATTTAATACAAATTTTCCAAATTTGTGAAGTGACATTATTATAATTAATTTTATGTTTGTTACCAACGTTATTTTTTATAAAGACTTAAAGTAAAATCGTACAAAATACGATCTTTTCATCATTCCGTGTACGGAAAAAAATAATTTTATTAAAATAGCTAAAAATTTAGCTAGATACAGATTTAAAAATAATTTTGTTAAACTATATTAAAATAATTATGTAGGATGCTCAAGCTGGCTGCAAGAATATCAAAATTTTATGCAGTATTAATGATCCTCATGTTTATAAGTTTTCTACTATTAAAAATTTTTTGGTCCAACGAAATAATTTTCAGATCTATATTTAGCATAGCAGTTTCAGTAAAATAATTCTTCCCATGTTTTAAAGTTTGATTATTTGAAAAAACATTCGGAATAAAATCCTCTCTTTCTCTCTCTCTATAATAAACTCGCTTCAATCTGTGAATCGAAAACACGAGTATGTTTGGTGTCATCATTATCGGACACGAATCGGAAACGAGCGCCGTGCGTTGCAGAATCACCCTCGCGTCGCGTCACCCTGCTCTTGCGGTCTCGCGGAATTGGAAATCCGAAGCTCATCGTCGCCACCACTGCCGTCGTCGCTCCCCATGCACAAACAGGTTTGCATGCAAATAACGTTCGCTTGCCATAAGCCAGCCGCGCGCCCCCATCAATACCTACATTCGCGTCTCCGGCTTACCCGTCGAGATCGGATGTAGTGATCGAATATGCAAGTTTATGGAATCGACGCCTTTACTCATTCGGCATCGAGTGTAACGCTACTCCGACGCTATTATAAACAACAGCTAGTCACGTTTCGGTCAGAATTCTCCTCCAACACGGATTCGCAATTCGCGCCCATCATAGAGCCATAGGTGTATTCGCCGTGATTTTCCGGCGGAAGCAGCGCCATCGGCTCTCGGGGAAGAGATTTCTGGCCGACCGCGAGAATTCCATCTCCGGGATCCTTTTATCGCATCGATACTCGCGTCGGCGTCGCGGTCTAAAGCAGCGGCGACAGCTTCGTCGGGCGAGACTGCGGAGTGTAGTAACACGGTAAAGGTACAGAAAAGACGTCGATATCGATTTCATGTCAGATGCTAACTTGCCGAGAAAGATTTGTAAAGAATAACGTGATGTTGCGCGTCACACGTTCTGCATCCGATATATTTCAACGTTAAATATCTGTCAACCGAATAAGTTAAACCGTAAGAGAGGTGTTTTCAAACGCATGCAGGATACATTAACTTTATAAAGATTCCCTCTGAGTATATATTGTTTGTTCGTGTGTGTGCGTAATAAGTAAATGTCATCAACAAGCCTTATTCGCGTGTTCTTGTCTCTTGTTCGTAGATTCTATAGACAGCTCAAAGGACAAAAGCGTGACTAGCAAGTAGCAGATGAACAGGGTTATAACATATTTTTCATTCGCCAGTTGTTGAGGCGTGAGCTTTCGTCCTTGCATCGATCGTGAGCCATTACTTTCGCCATGAAATTTACTATCTATGATTAATTATTCATATTCATGAAGAATATTAATCGTACTTCCCCTATATAAAATTGTATATAACTTTGGCGTTGCGGCGCAGCACGTGAGCGCGTAATATTGTTTCAACTTTTACGTTACGAAACTCGCGAGGAAACTTCAAACTGAAATACTTGGTTCTAGTACCGAACAATAGGAATTATCCAAATTTCGCAGAGAATAAACGTGATGTACTAAAACAATTACAATTTGATAAACGTTCCGTTTGTGACGTTAAGTACTATTTTGACAGGTACACGTCACGGTAACTTCTCAAACACGTGTGCAGGCATGATGAACGAGAATGACATATCAAAGCAGGAGTGCATTAGATGTGCACTTTGACAAGAGAGTTACATACGTTTTCCCATCAATGTCACTGATGGATACTTGTGCAAACACACGTACATTGTATATTCATTTCATCCGTTGAGATTAACGTGTGTGACAATCGCATAAAAGTCAGTAACAAAAATTCAATAATTATCTATTGTTAGCATTCTACGCTTTTCATACAGCTTATTGTAACGTAATAATCATTTAATAATTAAATTACTTGGTATTTCATATTGCTATGTCGATTATTGTATATCTAATAATCATAGATGTCGATATCAAAGAGAGATTAAATTGCTATTATACCTGTATAATAACTGTTTCATATACGTATGTGACCTACGTGCTTTAAAAAATATTTTATTCTGAGAATATTTTCCTGATATATTTCTATGCTCTTAAAAAGATAGGTGTAAATTTAACATATGTGTTGTTTATATCAATACTAATATGGTGAGAATTATACATGCATCGCATAATGTTACTATAAATTTACATCTAAATCTTTTGGAGTTTTTTTTCCCCAAATATCGACTAATAAAATAATCTTAATTAACAATGTTTTTCATTCGTCAGTCTTTGAAAAGAGAATTGGATAATGGATAATTTAGGAGATCGTATTGCGGGTATATACATCAATAGTGACACATTTCACGTGTGTCAAACAAGTTCCTCGCATTTCTTCCTTTGAAAGAGGAGAATCGTGAGGACGAGTACAAGATGTGGAATAAAATCAAACCTCTTCAAAGGATCGCACGAGCATTGGTCCATGGCGGTACTTTAACATGCGTGCCTTAACGCTTATTCTATCGCCTAAATTTACTGCAGTAAATTTAGTTTATACGGTTCATGATTTTTTTTATCAGACGTAATAAATCAATAAATAAGCGGTGCACTATAATCTCAAAAAGTGCTTTTTGAATAATTATCATAAATAAATTAAATAAACATTACCCTATCAATAATCAGAATTAAACTAACTTCACTAAAAATTGTCAAAATTGATTTTTAAAAAAGTGATTTTTTAAAGGTTATAAAACGAAAATGACAAAAACGTTATTTGATTAGGTTAAGGATATATTCTTTTTACCGATATTATTTAATTAGTCAATAATTTTCTGTCAAGTTAAAAAATAATTAAATAATGGACTCCTCTTATAATTCAATAAAAAAAATTTACATTAGCTAATATGGAGTCAGCGCGGTAATAAGAGCGCACATTTATAAATAATAGTTTACTATGACATATAATATATAATTACATAGAGGTTTGTAAAAAAAATCTCTATGTAATTATATATTATATGTCATAACTATAATTTATAAAATTGCGCTCTTGTTACCGCGTTGACTTTATATTAGCCAATGTAAATATTCTTTTTTATTAAAAAATATTTTTTTCTGGAAAATTTGGAAGAAATTAAAGATTGAATTTTTTGTTCATCTATGGATCATGTCATAAGACATACAAAACTATTTGAATTAATAATAATGCAGATATAATTTTCTTACTAAATATTTTTTTATTTTAAAGTATTACTGAAAATGGTTCAAATTAAAGTCGAAATCTTTTTATATTCTGCTACTTTATGTATTTATCGTTATATCATATATCATTGATATAAATACGTCATCTACGTTAACTCTTATCATCCCTTTATTTGTTATTGGTTTTGGAATTTCGGGAGTCCTTTTATTAACACTATTATTAAAATTTGTATTTGCTATTGGCAAACACTTCCCGCGAAATTGAGAATTATATAAATTAGTTTCTACGCAACTGTCGAAAACTAACAATTAATTGTCGCGTTCATCAAAGAGAAATAACATGAACGAGAAAAACAATTGGAATTTATTATCATTTGCCCAAAGGTCGAGGATTTATTTTAGAACAGTTAAATAAACGCAGAATCGTCAATATTACCATTGGAACTAGTTTTTGCTCCAAAATTTGCGAAGAAAATAAAACGCTGTTTTCGCAACTCTGGAATAGTTTTTAAATTCTCCCAACAAGCGCGGCGGAAATTTATAAACATATATAACTGCACACGATTCCTCGGGTATGTTTCCCGCTTGCATTATCGGGGCATTTTTCACGACAACTCGGAAATACTTATGTCTCGAAAGCCGAGAGAACTCAGCACCGGAGAACGAAACGACACCCCGCGGGGAATATTACACCAGCAGAGAATCGTGGAGCGTAATATCATGACGATTTAACCGCTTTGCCACCGCGCCATGCCTTTGATAACGATAATTATTACTGGAGCATCATCGTCCTAATGGAATTTAATAACAGCATTTGTCGCGTCGCTTGCATAACGCTGTATATCAGCTTCGAATATCGGACTCTTCACAGCGCGGAAGAGGCAGCTTCTCTACATTCTCGCGTTGAAATTACCTGCCTGCCTACGTTAGTCGGCAAAAAAGTGCGCCTCAGAATGGAATAATTTTTCATTTTACTCGATGTACCCCGAAATAATTTTAAATACGTACATGTAGAAATGTTTAATCTAGACAAAGAAATGGGCTTGCCCGTACAATTTAATCATACTATCTTCAGAATTGCACGAAAAGAACAGTTTTTGCTGAAGCATTTAAAAAATTAGCTAGATACAAATTTGAAAATAATCTTGTTGGACCATCAAACTAATTCTACAGAATGTTGATGACAGTGCTGCAAAAAGTTTTAATATCCTAGCTGTAATAGTTTAGACTGTTAGAACGTTCAAACTTTTTGCAGCATTATCATTAACGTTTAAGCATTCTGCATAGTTATTTTGATAGTGATCCAACAAAATTATTTTTAGATCTATATCTAGCTAATTTTAAGTACAAAATAGGTCCATGTAAACTTTTGAAAAACATTTAAAATTTAGATAGCGGAAAATAAAATTTTAATACAATTTACAGCAATTTACTAATTTATATAATAACGATGCTACCGAGAAAAGTTTCTGGACAAAAATGAACGAGAAAATTTTGGCCATACCAATCAGAATTTTTATTATCTGAATTAGAATTAATAGATTCAACTAAAAAATTCAGATTTATCCATTTTCAACCAAAATTCCAATTAATTCAACTAAACTTTTTTTTTTTAATGTAAAACTCGAAATTCAAAGTGAAAGTAATATTCTCTTAATCACGAGAACAAATTTTGCTCAATTCTACGAGTGCACTGTCAACTGCAAACAGCTGTGAACAACGAACGAAGTCTCATATATAGGCAAAGTTCAGTCGTTTTAGATGCGATAGAGAGAACGAGAATGGGGGGAGTTGCAAATGTAGAACAAACTGACGAAGGTAGATGGGAAAGCGAGAGGAACATTCGTACCATTTTCTATATGCTTGAATGTCACATTCGTCTCTCGGCAAGCGTTTTCAGAAACGCTTAAGGTTTACCTGTGTCGCGAAGAATTGGATCTTGAAATTGAAAAAGACTGTAAAACCTGCAGTCAGAGAAAAAAAAAGATTCGATACGATGAAGAGATTGAGGTGAAAAAAATGCGGGTGTAATAATAATGCTGCGTTTTAACAAAGAAATTTGCTCTGGAATCTGAGATTCCGTATTAATTTTAATAAAAGCTTTGTTGAGAGAATGGCATCTTATTATACTTAATAATGAGATGTCAAATAATGAAAATACTGCTAAGGATCGCAGTATAATCAATCAATATGATTAAAAAGTAACAAACTTTGCTATTATCTACCGGAAATAGAATTCAAGGAGAAAATCTCCAAAGACTAATTCCACGTGCAACATTACGTTGAAACCAAGGTTACAATTTAAAGAAGTCGGCGCAGCATCTTGGGAATTCGTTGATAATACCACCGCATTAAGTACGCAAAACTCCGAAGCTCGCCTTAGGAATCTTACAATAGAGTCGAACTCTTTAAAAGTTGGTCAACTATATTTCGAGAACGAATATAAAGCATTCCCGATGCTCCGTTTAACTTTAACTCTTAAATACGATGCGCTGCTGCTTTCGTGATAAACGCGAGATAATATTCCGGCTTATACGTTATACCGGCCGAATTTATAGCTGCAGCCGTATTACGTAATTTTTGTTTCAAATAACCGCACGCTGCTCTTTTGCAGATATCGGCCGCAAATAAGCGCGGGACTTTATTAAAGTGGTATAAACCTAAACCAACGCGATATATTCACGTTTATCGTAGCAGCAATTATCGCTTCTTAATCAAACATTCGATGCCATATGCAATACAAAAAATAAATCAAATATTTAATTACATAAAATGCAATATTGCATGGGCTCGTTCTTAAATGACTACCCGATACTACAATCAATATCAAACGGTCGTAAATTCTTTCCAATCATATAACTTTAAATTTTTCTTTTGATATCGATAGGGAATCAAGTCCGACCATGTGGAAATAAAAGTTTCATAGTCTTGGGCTCGTTTCTCTCGCAAATTGTTTTCAAATTCACGAGGTCGCCGCGAAAACTTCTAAGGACTCTTCAAGACTTTTCCGATAACAATAATTTTGCCTATTGAGAAGAAAAATATTCGTTCGAGACAGCACGCTATATTCTCAAGACAAATAATCTTCAAATATCTAGCTAATTAGATAAAAAATATAAAAACGTAAGCGGATGCATTTACTTTCATTATAGGAATATTTTATGAATAAAATGAATTAATTTTTCCAAGTTTTAAAGATGACTGAAATTATTGCGCAGAATTTTTTTCGATAAGCTCGAAATAAAATACAATAAAATATAAAGCTTGAAGTTTTTACAGGCGCATTGTAGAGATTCGATTCTAATTAACGAGAAAAAAAGGAACGCTGTAAAGCTAATCGTGCGAATAGCATCACCACGAAAGTGAAGCACGACACAGTTCATCGATTTTTTCCCTTACTCTCAACTTTACGGAAGACTGAGTCTACTGTGTACTACTTCCTGTCGTATACAAGGTGCTTTATAATAGGTAAAGGCATTGGTGACCAGTGCGAATGGAGGTTTCCGAATAAATATTGACGCTTTATATTTGAAAAATGACTATACTATCGGTGCAAATCTCGCAGTTGGTTGCTTCAATTTTCTTGAGCATTCTCTGTGGCGGGTACATATTTATTTTTCCGCACCGCATCTATTGCTGTTCACTGCGTCTGCCTCTAGGCGAAGATAAATACGAGTTGATAAATACGAGAAGGTATCCGAGAGATAAAATTTCCATATTTGTGAAATATTAGGAGTAATAAATGCGACTGTCTAAAACTGTTTTCTAAACGAAACTCGTCATAAAATCTCATCCTCGTGCCATTACATTACAAGCCGTTTTAGCAAATGATGTGGGACAACATTATCGTTCTTTTAAGAAAAAAGAACTACGCGGTTACATCTCTCTATTCCTGAATTGTAAATCAATCCGCGAACAACGTCATAAAAAAGCGATGCTCGTAGTCTGCCGTATAGTATAATTCAAAGGCTCGTTCTTGCGGAGCTAGTAGTTTACGTCTCATCTTAGGTAAGCAGAGAATGTTAAACGATGTCTTAAAATACTCTCGTCACGAAACGATTTAACCCAACAACATTGTAAGATGTTCGCAAAGAAGGTGTTTTTATACTTGGGTGATTCTCGTTTCAATTGTGATTTTCGAGTTTATAGTTCGTACGATTCGAATAGCCGAAATTTATCTCGCGGTAGCTCAACTATTGCCACCTATAAAACGAAATGGAATTCGAGTTTCAAATAGGAAGTCCTTAAACAAAACACGCACGGACGGTTTGCAACATTTCGTTGCAGGTTATCCTTTAGGGATTGTACGAGGCTTTCATCACGCTCGCTGGCTCATTGTTGCATAGCGACCTAATTTCCTTAATGAGACCGTCCTTCTGAGAAACTCTTTGCGTAAATTGAAACTTCTAG
This sequence comes from Cyphomyrmex costatus, assembly GCF_001594065.2. NCBI lineage: Eukaryota > Metazoa > Arthropoda > Insecta > Hymenoptera > Formicidae > Cyphomyrmex > Cyphomyrmex costatus. Next base: position 393,705 of record NW_017280248.1, on the reverse strand, counting down.
CGTCGCGCAAGTCGTCAACGTAGACATCAACACGGCACATACAAGTAAATCCTCCTGAAAGAAACGAAGAAGCAATTTTGATGATGACGAATTGTACAAAGAGTTATCAGATTCTCAAGAAATCGATTGTAAGAAAAAGAGTATAAAGATCTTTTTGCAGAGACGCCGGTCTACTATTAAAAATATATTCTTTCTTCTTCGTAACTATTTATTATACGAGTACTATTTGTAAGTATTTATATACTAGAGACAGACAATATCAAGTGAACATCTGAGAAAAATGTACCTTTGTACATATATGATAAGAAAAAGTATATGATAAGAAAAAGATTGTTCTACCATTTGTTTTTAATAGGTTCTGTTTTTGTTGGAATAAAGTCATACATACTTAAAGAGTACACCTACGGTGCAATATCATATCATTTTTCTAGCAATTTAGCAAAACATCTTCTAATTGCTTAAAAAATATTGGAGGAGAAAGTCTGTTTCTCCTTTTGTTTTCTAAAATTACAAATGATTTAATGATTAATATTTAAATTAAGCGATCGCATTGACCAGGAAGTTTTGGAGAACAAAGGACAATTTTTGTAAAATACAGTGAGAAATAAATTTCCTCTTCAGGAAATCTTGTCAAATTTATACAATATATACAGGGCAAAATCGCTCGACATGCGTGAATCACGCCTTTAATTCAACACACCGGAAGTGCAAAAGCCCGTTCCGTGACTAATCCTTAGCGATCACCGATGAAATGCATGAAACTGCGAGCCGTTGTATTCATTCTGGACAACGGCCAAGTTTCTTGCATGACCGGAAATAACCGTAGACAAGCGCGGGATTAGTGAATGCATCGTTTAGGAGACTACGCGAGCGTTATCGCCAAATAAGTTTTGCAGTCCCGGTATCGAGCGGACATGAATCGCAAATCTGTGCTTTGCTGAATAACGCTGACAGACGTGATAATGGCGGGAAAGAGCAAAAGAATAATTCTTCGGACATTTTTCTTTCATTGCAATCTGGAACTATTCAGAAATAGCATTCACCGTTATTTGTTTTTCAATTTAGAAGAATGCGTGTTACATAAAAAGATTGGTCCTACGTTATAAACTTTAAAGCGGAAATTATTATTTCGTTCTTTTCTAAAACGTTTCCTAACATTTTTTGTGTTTTACAAATTGTGATCTGCACAAATCTTCTAATTAATATGCATCATCTCGCGAAAGAACCGTTATCTTATTTTCAGTGGAATGTAGTCTCATTCATTGCAATTCAACTGAGATGAAATCGTGTCCAGTGATTTCACTTACGCGTTCCTTTGCACGCCCACGCGAAACACGACTTTAAATCTAAACAGACCAATTCTCGCGCACGTTGTAAGCTCGACGATTCAATGAGGTTCGTAAAAAGAGGACGCAGGACGCAGGGTGAAATGGAAGAAACCAATTAGACGAAAGAGGTATTGAAGGACGACGATCGACCCAATCGGACACGGTCTTAACTAGATTTCGGCAGAAGGGAATTGCCGAAAAGGAAGGTAGAATAGAAGTAAGAGTGGAAGAACGAACGGCGGTTCAAATGAGATTCCACGGGGTATATTGCGAAATAGTCCATTAAGAGTTAATAGTTCGTGCGGAAAGAAGGGAGAAGGTGAAATGCTTGGCAACATACGAGAAATGATTATCATCGATTGATATCATCAGAGGAAGACTTATTACTTGTCGTCGATATATCATTTACGGACAACGTCCGTCTTATCTCGTTCCCTATAAATAGCCGGACGTCTGAGAGAAACTAATAAACGAGACACGAGACAATTACGCGGAATTATAATCATCGTAGGCGTTCGCGCAATGACTATACGTAAAGGGGCACTTACGTCAGCATGCATCGTGCAGCGTAAAAAAAATATTAAGAAACATAACTCGCCTAATTGCGCGACGTTGATAGCAGCGAACCAAAGGAGCAGCATTTCTCTCGCATTCTTATTTCGAAGTAGTATAAAAAAAACGCGGGAATTGCGTAACTATAACGTTACCGAATCGAATGTTACGATGCGATGAAGAGAGAGCATAATAGTCATCGTGATGAAGTGGAAACCTTTAAAGGACTGACCGCTTTTACTGACATTCAAATTCACTTTTACACTCAATATACAACGGTTTTAATATGCATAGTATTAGTACATTCTAGTGAGAAAAAATTGGAACGATATCATCATAATCAATGAAAATTTGATTATGATGTTTTCATTCGTAAGAAAAAACGCTGTCAATTGCAAAAATATTTATTTATTCGGACCAATTCACAGTCAGATGTAACATCGTGCGTAATGACGCAATTTATTACGAGAATTACGCGATTGCTGCGAGTTATTGGGTGAATAGCCGCGTGTGTTAATTTTTAACGATAAATTAATTAGCGGAATTATATCATTATGTAGCGCGAAGCCAGTTTTTCGGTGAACCCGTTTGGAACGCAGTTACGTAAATGTGCGATTGCTCGCGCGGAAACGCACGCGCGCGATCACGTATATCCTCGTCAGTAGTAGGTGCGGCACAAGCCATGCATTTGCATCGATAACGCCACTTCTCTCGCATGCGTGTCTTCGAGGTGAAACGTTATTTATTGTCGGGTCTACATTGCCTCTTCGTCGTCGTGAAGAGAATTTCATAAATCTTCCCGCACGCAGGTACCTTCGCGCCGTACCTCCGTAGCCCTTTTCATCGTGCTGCTGTACCTACAACGCTTCCCCCTGTTGTGTCACGAAACGAAATATAGACGAGGTGGTGGTACACCACCACGCGGCACTATAATTCAGGAATTTCAATTCCTCGCATTTTCGACATACCGAATTCAAAAGGTAACTTCCTACAATCACGATTAATGACCAGTAGAAAACATATTTACGGTCCGGCAATTTTTATGAATATTTTTCGAATGATGCAATGAAAGTTGGATGGTACCGTATGACTGTCAATAATTTTTATGTAAGCAGAAGAGCTGAAATATATCATTGTTCAAAAAACCAATCGTTAAATTGTAGCCTTGTTGGATAATTTTCACCCGAAAAACTTGCAAAGAAGTTATGAGTATATGAGAGAGATTGGACACTTATAGTTAGACTTTACACATAACTCATGATTGATCCGCTAATATTCGGACATTGTTTAAGACAAAACGAAATGGATATTAAGATAACAAGATGCATGGATATTTACAACTCATTCTATCTTTATTCTAAAAAATATAGTACAAATATATATCTATCTATATATTGGAAAAAGTCTGGTTGCATTATTTCTGGTTAAAAATGAACAAACAAGAATTTTCTGGTTGTGAATCAATTATAATTCTAGTTGAGTAATCAGACTTTTGATCAATACGATCAAAATTTTCTGATTTATCCATCCATTTTCAATAAAATTTTTCTCAGTATATGATCTCTCTTATACCATGAGTACCTCCAGCTCTTCGCTAGCAATGTTAGACTAAAGGCACAGTCGACTTTTTGATTGTAAATTCTAATATATAAATTTATAAATCTGTAAAGAATAAATAAAATACAATCCAACTTCTGTTATAGTAAAAACTCGTTAAAACTTTCTCAAGTAGAAAGCAGGAATTTTTTTTCAGATTTTTATACGATCCGGATATAAAAATCAATATAAAAATTTGCACTAAAGGTCGAAAATCTAAATTGCAAACAAAAGATGCCCATTGCCGATGGAGGACTAGGTATGTCTTATCGCATTCAATTTCCGAAGGTATCCTCTCACAATGAATGTTGTCTTGTATAGTATCGCATTGTCTTAAAAGTCGCGGCAGGTGGCAAGCGTGTCGGAGAGAGGAAGGAAGACGTCTCAACGTCGGACAGCTCGTCGGTCACGGTTGGTATATGTGTATACGCCACAGTGTCGATGCCTGACGTTGAACGCCACGCTAAAGTAACGGGACATTAGATTAATGGCAGTCACCGTTTGATATTTGTATCGTCCTTCGCGCACCACGAACTGCCGCTGTTAAACCCTCCAGCTTAATGCCCTTTCGGGGCCATTGTATTGATATCCTTTCTCGCGGCAGCGATTTGCAATTTGACTCGCGCCCGATGGAGATTTATAGTGCCGTAAATCTAATTGACTCGGCGCTAACGCGCCGCGTCGCTGGTAGCTTTGTGCGCGCACGAATGTCAGATATTAAAAACTTAGCGCGGCACACAATGGCTAGTCTCGTGCGATTTCTTACTGGCAATGACGCGGCGCGAATGCGGAGCGGAGAATAATTTATTTATCTTTTACCCGCGTAGCGGGTATTATGCCACGTATTGCGTTACCGAAGAAAGGTCTCGTTCTTCTCATGTACGTTCCTCAAGATACCGCCAGCTGCGGTGCGATACGTTGCTCGATGGATAGCGCGATACCAATATAATAACGGCGGATTGTTTTGGGTGGAGCTTAAGTCTCGCGGTGTGAAGTTCCGATAAATGAAAAGTTCGATACGATGGGCTCTAAAGCGAGCGACAGGACACGCGGTGTTATTAATACCCGATATAACACGCCATGCACGTGCTGCGAATCTGCGGAAGTTTAGCAATCTGCATATCGCAGGTTCCCGTTACGTTACCGGTATGATAACAGTAAACAGTCTGATCTATGACATACCATGCATAATATCACGCGATCTCATGCGCCATGGAGTTCCGGACTCGATGGTCAGAAAATTAGTCCCTTTGCGAATGAAGCGCGACAAGTTCGGCTGGGGACTAAATGGCGTTATATGCGACGTTACGTATTTAACGACATATACATACATGTGTGCGGGAAACACGAAACGTATATTCGTGACATCAAATAAATGTTGGCAATAAACTGTTTGCAGTAAGTTCCAAACTAGTTCGCGAGTGGCTGTATACCTAAAGCTTCCGTTACGTTAAACAGCTACATTTCCATTAATTAAACAGCTAATACTTTCGACGGACACTCTCCTCTTAAAGTGTTTTCATCGGCTGAAAGTGAGAAATTATACGTTTTCGTATTACATAAAAACACGTCGTTCGCGACACGAAATTACCCCCAGTGATGCTTTCGGAAGTGGCGTATAAATCCTTTTTATTTTTTTTTTTTTTCATGCCGTCTGTGTCGAAAGCTCTTCCGGATGGGCAATTCCGCCTTTAAGGCGACTTATCTCGTAGCTTTAATGTACCGTCGCCTTCCTGTCCTCGCGCCGCAAAGTCGTAAACTTTTGTCCAAACCCTTGTACACCGCACAGATGCCGCCGGCCGTCGCCGCCGTCGTTAGAAAAGACGGGCGGCAAATAACGGCGATATAAGCTTTCGCTACTATACAGGGGGCTTTTATGGTAGTCTCGATGCCGCGAACGGGAACAGGGAACACATGTGTAAACTATTGTCGCAGTTACGTGCCGCTGCGGGGAAAGAAGAAACTCGACTTGGCTCGGCTAAGAAAGAGAGAAACACTGACCCTTTGATCCTCTAACTTTCATGTGACGACTGCGAGATAGACGTGACTCCCTAGGGGACTAGTGTATATACATATCGAGGTACAGACATTGCCGCAAATATGTGCGCACATATCCTCTGTCTTTTTCAATATGTAAGCGTCTTTGAAATTGTCCCGCTATATTCGCATTTTGTGTTTGCAGACGGTACTTTCTCTCGTATCGACATATCGATTTATTTTTAGCCTGGAGTTATAGCGTTACATTATATGCGATCGCAGCGATTCGATTGCGACGTTCACTCGCAAAAATTGCATCGTGACGTAATTTTCGATGAATACTGCATAGTAGACGAGTTGCCAGTTACGGGATAATGTTTGTCGTAAATTCATTTTCTCGCAATTAATTATTTATTATCCGTAATATAATAGATGGCTTCTCATCACTGCTGTGTTCACCGGCTCATTCCTGAATTGTGATCAAAATTATTTTAACTTTGTTGTTTTATATTTTAACCGCATCGATTAATTGATGGAAACGTTATTTAATATTATTTTTTTATATAGAAGAATTGTGATACATTTTATGCCTTTTAAAAAAAATGATTGTGATACATTCTAATTTCGTACTACACACACTGCTGTACGATATCAATGGCATGTATAATATACACAGTAAAAATATTTTGTAAACCGGCCTTTGTTGAAATTTTTAATATAACAGTTTAATTAATTACTAACTGTGTGTTAATTTAACTAATTTAACATAATATAATTATTTTATTTAAATATTCAATATTTCTTAGTGTCAAAATAATGCAATTTATGAGTAAGTGAACAAATAACATGAAAGTAATGTACAGTAAAACGTAAATTCTAAAATAAATTAATAAAATATGGGTTAGTTTGACATACAAATGTGTTAATTTTATTGAAAAAAATGTTTCCACAATTTATTAAAAAATTGTGTTTTTGTTTGTGTTAATTTGTTACTTAGTTTTGTTACTTTCTAATATATTCATCTTGCACTAAAAAGTGGACAAATCAGAATTTTCTGGTTAAATCTACTAAAATTCTGTATAGTTGATATAACTAGAATTCTGATATAATTATTCTGATAAAAATAAGAATTCTAGTAGATTTTACCAGAAATGTTGTACATATCAACAAGAATTCCGATTATCTCAACTTTTTTTCTCAATGTTTGTATCTATATTTTCCTCATCATCACTTAAATTTGTTTGTGTGCTGCTTTTGCAAATTAGACGACAATATTATTGTTCTCTTCATCAGCGTTTCATTGAAGCAACATTGGCGGCAAACGCGTGGCTTCTCTCGGTTTATTTATTCTATCTTGGTTCGCCGTACCTCAGACACAATAATACTGCACTTGAATCTCGAAGAAACACGCTAAGGTAGTCCCATTATGATTACGCGTTTGTAGGTTACAGCTGTGAAAATGTAGAGGCAAGGTGATTGCTCGACGCGCATTACGTCGAGCTTCACCACGTCTCTTTTGTGGGCGTCTCCTCGTTGTGGAGACGACAGCTCTTGGTCTATACGCTTCCTTCCCTTGGGAACAACGATTGTAGCATCGAACGCGAATCAAACTGAATCTCTACCGTCCCCCTGTTTCTCCCGTTGTCTTCCCTCTGCGCGATTCCTTTCGTGACGCCGCCGCCGATAAATATTTGCACATGGAATTGATACTCTTGTGGGCGAGGTGTGTGCTCATAGCACGTCACGGTAGCGATAATATAGTGGAAGAGACCTCTATATCTTGCCTCGATATCTGTCAGAAATGTGGCGAAGAGGGAATTGAAGAGACGGACTTGCAAATGGAATCTTCAGATGAAAGAGAGTTTGTTTCTCCTTTGATACGCACGTCGGTGATAATAACACGACTACGTAAATGGGAGACGATAGGAGAGCGAAGATACTGTCGATATCTGACCTCGTTTCCTTAAAGTGTCACTGCCATAGTTTCGGAACGCGGAACATTGAATACTGAATAAAACCATTACTTGAAAAGAAGAAACAGAGAAAAACACAGGCTTTATAAACACCTTGGATAATGTATTCCTTATATAAGAGAAGAGAGTTGTACATAAAGAAGATAATTTACATAATACCCACATAAACTGAGGTTATCGTAGGTTGTTTACACCCAACTCTCTGTTACGGAATGTATTATCTTTCTATACTCATCATGCTTGCACTGCTATCCTTCTATTACTTTTCATCGCGTTCTCATCAGCACGAGTAGCGATCTTTCTTCGGTTGAATGGTCCATAAAACGGATAATCCTAAAGAGCCTCTACTGTTCTCTCTGGGTCTCTGGGTCAATCACCGGGGGTATGAAATTTATTATTTACACTGGCAAAGATAGCCGGGCACGGTCTTCCGACATAAACAGGTTAAGTAATGTGCCTGGGGCGTTACAGCTCAAGCACAACTGAATTATTTATCAGCGTACTAGAATAGAAGTTGGCGAAAGATTTAGCCTGCTAAAATTTATGAAACTTTCCTATAATAGCTAGTTCTAAAGCTGCCTCGCGCGCATCCACGTTGCGTTAAATGTCAAGAGACTACAGAGCGAATCCGGCGTCGCTGGGTAATTTATGAATATACTATACTTCCAGCGATATTCCAGGTATAGTTCACTTGTTCTAAAATATAAAGAATTTATAAGAAATACATACACACCGCGTGTACACATGTAATTTGAAAATTTAAACTTATACGCTACTTTCTAAAAATAAAAATATTTATTCCTAAAATTATTTTAAATATTATAAATTTCTTATTTGTGAAAATGTAAACTTTATGAAATGTAACTGAAAAATCCATCATAAAACTAGATTAAAATGAAATGACGTTATACGAAGCTTTAAAGTAATTCGCGCAATCACATAAATTTATTTACGAACGTTTACATCATCCATAGTCATAAATGGATCTAAGTAATGAAACGTGAATATCAATCGTGAATGAACGAATTCAATTTAGCCGCGGTGATTACTGTCAAGACCGCTCGTATGCCTGGAGTGATCACCCGCTACTGTTTATAGATCGAAGGTTTGGTTAATTATTATACCATTATCAATAGTCAGTTTAAAGGGGAATCGCGCAAACGATTCGCGTAATAATAACGCACGATTTATTCAGACTATCGAGAGAAATTGTCGCGTTTATTCAGGTTACAAGGTAAGGAGAGACACGCGGTCCGGGATAAGGGAGTGGACGGAACGTGGAAACCAGTCCTACGCGAAATTCCAAATACAGTGGGGTTGTGTAGAATCGGAGAGAAAACGATCGAGAGCGACACTGCGTAGACGCACGGCGTACACGATCCTAGCCCACGCACACACCTCACTTTATTGATTCATTCATTATTCCCTCTCGGCCGTTTCGCGCTGCGTCCTGGCGAGTCGATGCGAGCCTCTGCGTAGTGATAATTTATTCGATACGTGTGAGGAAAACCGCACCCCGTTCGCGTCGGGTTATTAACCGAGGTGAGCATTACTACCACGAGCATCACCTCGCAATGTTCAACACTTTGTGTTCCTCGTCGCGTATAGGATTACACAAAATATTAAAAAAATCTCGGTAAAAGCAACAAAGAATAATTAAATAAACGAGAACTTATTTCGTTGATATTGAAACCATTGTTTACAAATGCAGCGTGCAATCTCGCGCGATCGCGCACAATTTAGTCTAAATGTGCTTTCACGGATTGCACCGCGGAAAATATCGTTTGCAATTACGCGTGATTCAACTCAGAAATGTTTTAATGCATTTACTATTATTTAAATCACGTCTCGACGCAATGTTCAACGCGACGTAAAGAAACAGTTATAATGGATCAAAATCCCTTTGCGTGCAAGTTGTTGTTTTAATGCGATCCATCGTGTCGGGATTTCGTAAGCAGTGACTCCCTTCGGAAGGGAAGCTGCGAGATGACGCGATATGCAAATTCTAACGGGTAGACTCCACGGCATAAAGTTCTGATTATGTTGGTAAAGCTTGAAGACCGATTATTGTAAATTACCTTGGAAATATGAGGAGATATATGCTATCACACCTATCTATCTATACGTTACCGCATACAAAGTCATAAAATAATATATTGTAAAAAATTGATGAAAAAGGTGAATACTGAGAAAAACTTTTTTTTATTACACCTACGCGGAAAGATTATTTTACATACAGATTGAGTTTGTCTTATTTTTGAATTATATTATTATACAATTTCTTGATCGCTGTTTCAACATTTTTAATTGAAGCAAAAAAATCAACTATAAATTACGCATCAAAATATTTCGCGAAAATACTTGCAACATTTTCTCTACGTTTATTAAGTTTATTTCTTATTTCCGATACCAGCCAGAGCAAAATTATGGAATATCTCTCAAATGACATACTTGTATATAAATCACCGAAAATCCGGATTGCCGTGGAAACGACACGCATGCCCGCAAATCGTTACTGCTTCGGTACCTTTAGTCCCTATGGAGGCACTACTCATTAGTGTAAAAGGTGGCCGTTGCTTCCAGTGAACTAAGAGACAACTCGACAATCTCGACGTTGCTGGCACAGCCATTAACTGTCGTCGGGAGGAGAGCGTCAACGTGGTTCTAATTAATTTTAACACTTTCATGGCACAATAAAAGTCTATGTCAGATAAATAGGATTATGCGTCGGATTATTTCTCATCCCTTAAACGTTAAGGGATGAGAAAAGGCTATCAAATAAATCTCAATTATTTTTCTAGATAAATAGCTGAGTGAGTGAAACAGAGAAAGAGAGAGAGAGAGAG
>NW_017280248.1:346119-383256 GCF_001594065.2 Cyphomyrmex costatus | reverse complement strand
AGAGAGAGAGAGAGAGAGAGAGAGAGAGAGAGAGAGAGAGAGAGAGAGAGAGAATTTAAACTGGCCATGATTCTTACACAATTCTTACATCTTTGAAAAAATTTTCGCTTTTAACTCTTCCGATCCATCCTTCGAGGCTGGTCATATAACGTCTCCAGACATGGAGAGAGTCCTCCACACGTAAATGAGGCGCAGAGGGACGGTTGTTATTATGCGGAAGTAATTGATTATCCGATGCACGATGCGTGCGAAATCGATCTAAAAGCGTGGCTCGTTCGTACATAAATTGCGTCGATAGGCGCCGCAATTGCATAAGGGATATTGAAGAAGACTCAATCTTTCATTTTTTTTCGAAACATCGTTTATCAGACATCTCGTAGCAGTGTTTTCATCCTCTCTACTACGAGTATTTCTTCAGATATCTAATCAATCGATTCTCATGTCTGCGTTAATGTATAGAATCGTATTAACTATATATCATTATACTTGTCTGATACTTTACGAGTTTGACAACCAGTATTATGGAACAGGACAGCACTAGATTATCTATAGCAATGCTATAAGAATGATTTATTAACATTTTGTGTATAATCTACGATATATATGTCCAAACTTTCCCTTACAGAGATAATTATTAATGTACCAAAAAAATTAATATGACAAAGATTACTGATGAAATCTGTTTTACCGAAATAATGTTCCTGTTATATATATGCAATTTATAGGATTAAATAATGATATTAATAATATTAAAAAATAACGAATATTTTTATTTATCGAAACAAAGTGTTTTTAGAATAAATTGTCAATCTAAAATTATCTAAAAGTGTATGAATGTTTTACGATAAAATTTATAACGATAGGTACATGATAAAATCAGTCATCGAGAAGCAAATGCATTCAATCGAAAATGAATTTATAAACAAAGATATAGATTACATTTTTCATCGAGTTTGGCTTGGTCAGACGACAAATGCATGCAAATATGTTTGTTGTATAACTGCTATGAAATACTACTGAAATACTGCATTTCAATCAAATTGATTTCGCAAGCATAAAGCGAAGTCTGTGCTTTTATTGCGCGTTGTTTCAATTCTGGATATACTTTCATATTTTCAGAACGAATGTATCGAGAAAAAAATCGTCACAGAAAAATCGTAACGCGACGATTCGTTTTGTTCCAATGGCGTTACTCGGAAATTTGTTCGAATTTGTTATAAATCATCTCGAGGATTTCGATAATTGTTCCCACGGTGCGAAGCACGTTGCAAGTGGAATTAGGTCGACTAATATGTATTTAGAACTTTGAGAAATTCCGCAAATTTAGTTATAGGATAAGCACCTCGCTTACAGTCGAGTTGTTGTTCGATCGCCTTACTATCGCATTACAAGCAGTGATCGAGTATAAAACAAATTTTCTCTAACATAATAAAAGTTGTATTTTTCACATTACTTACGTACGTTGATTAGTATTAAATACATAATCTCGAAGAAAAACAAATGATAAAATTGATCGGGTTGATAACACCAGAAGGAAAATACCAGCTAAACTAATTTTTCGCGATAAAGTGCAACATGTGGATACTGACAAGCTTTTTCCGAAAAAGCATATAAATATATTTTATCAAATATTATAAAAAAAAAAGTTGTAAGCAGAAATAAATGAATAAGTGAATGAAACAAAAATACATGAAGACTCCTGTTTTGAAGCTACCAATTTAATTTAAAGGTTGAATGTATAGGTAAAGAACGAAACTGCGGTCTGTTGCTTGCGATTTGATGCAACGAGTATACAACCGGCCACACGGTAAGTGCTTTCAGCAATCTGTATCCCAACCATGGATTTCCATGCAATATGGTTAGCTCGACGTCTAGTAAAGCTATCGGTAAATAACAACGACGACGAAGACGACAACGACGACGACGACGATGACGACAACGATGGACGTTTGCTCTAATTCCGTGCGCGACGTTATGCCGCATATAATAAACGCGCAGCACGCATCACACTTTATCGGCTTCCGTATATAGGTTACGTTAGCATCCATCCTGGTATTGTGGACACGATGTGCTGATACCGTCCGTTCCGGCATGTAACATAGTTACTATTGAATTGCGAAGTCAAACGTGAACTGTCTTAAATATGTAAACAGAGAATAGTTAAAAAATTTTCCTACAAAAAAAATATAGCATTTCTGATAAATACAAATACTTTATAATACTAACCAGTGTGAAGCTGGCCCCCCAATATTAAAAAATCGACTTTTTTCTTCATGCATTCGTTTGCTCACGAATGCTCAGTTGGAATTTTCGTTTGCTCACCCTTAGTTCAAAAGATTTGCGAGCAAACGATGAGCAAACGAATGCCAAAAAAAAAAGATTTTTTAATTCGATACCAAAACTTAATTTTCTTGTATCTTTTGAACTAAGGGTGAGCAAACGAAAATTCCAACTGAGAATTCGTGAGCAAACGATGAGCAAACGAATGCATGAAGAAAAAAATCGATTTTTTAATATTGGAGGGCCAGCTTCACACGGGTATAATACTAACGTAATATTAATCGCGAAAATATTGCCTTAATTTTCTATAGGTATATATATATATATATATATATGATCATTTTTTAACTCCATAACACACGTATTGGTCTGCCAGACCCAATCATAATTTCGCTTGCTTTGCACACGAAGGAAGAATTTTACACAAAACCTTTTAGCATAATCTATGCATAAATTTCTAAATCTCAGAGCTTTAAAATAAAAAAGAGTTCAAAAATATTAATTTAAACCAAAGTTATACAGCTTATTAAAGTTACAGTAGGTAGTCTTCTAGACTCATGGTGTATATTTTCAGAATTTTTTGAAAGATGCATATTTCAAAGTTTATCTAGTTTTGACAGAATACTTCTGGCAGAAACGAAGCCACATAATGTAATTTTCAATTACTATTATTTTCTGCATTTCCTGATTTATTATACGTATATTAAATAATTGTTATTGTTAGCATAGAGAGGAACATTCTGTTATATTTACTTAAATAAACTCACTAGAACGTCAACGTTCCCATAAATATTCATTTGCAGCTTCAGTGGATTTGCGATATTCAAATATCAAATGTCGCGAGTTCTTTCGATAAATTATGCAACACTGATCTGCACACATTGGCATAATAAAAATAGCACTCTGTTGGAAATGACGACCATGCAAATAATGTTATCATTGTATCTTTTTACCGACTTCATCCATAATTGATTGAGGGATGCACGAATTTTGCGCATAAACAATAACTGGGGCGCAAGGTGTTTTCGCGCAACAGCAAGAAACGTTCAACTAGAGACTACGGCATTCGTCATTTCTGCATTCTCTATAGCGCAATTTGAATTGTTAATTGAAGCATTAAGTTATGCGTGAATTACTCAGGGATAGTAAAGTTTCATCGTCCGCAGTCGACGAGATTTAAATTTTGTATTTCCGGTAAAACAGTATGATCAACGAATGATAAACATTTCTCTTTTCATTGTTTAGTACATTATTTTTTGTAAATTCATTATTTGTAAATTTACTTACAATTACTTATTGATCAGGATACCTCAAGCTTCGTATTATATCATCAATCGCTTACCTGAAATAAAAAAATATATTTTATTAGTATGTTTAAATAATTTTTCTCTCTTAATAATTTTTGTTGTGTCGCTTTTAATTATACTAACACAGTAATAAAATAAATAAATCGGGCGATTATTTGACAAAATATGATTAAACATGAAGGAAAACCGACGGATGCGAAAGCGTGACGGGTTTGAGAATGGACTTGTCACTCTTTGTAGTCCATGTGTATCTCTTTGACTTGGAGCGTCGACATCGAGGACTTCCCACCGCTCGGCCGTCGTCTCTTCCTGTCGAGACGGATCGATCGAGATGAAGAAGTAAGTCGACACTTCGCGGGAAACACGTTCGAGCGGTCGACCTGTCGTCTCGCTTCGCCTCCTCGTCATTTCTCTATTTCCCCTTCTCCTCAAATGTGCCAAATAAATACAACGAGAGATCGCGCGGACCGGTTCAACCGGACGCGACAGTGCATTGAATGGGCCATTCACTAACTTTGACGTTTCCACCCACGTAAGTTTCCAGACATTTTACGAGGTCGTGGACCGCGCCATACGCGGGCCCCAACTTAACACTCCATCGTTTGTTTCAGGCTACGACGGCCAGTCGTCGTCGCGGATTTAGCTTCTAAGTGGAATCGAGATTCAGTGTTGGAGAGCTTTCCAAAAGTCGCTCCGAGCTATTTGTAATACGTTCGAGCGAGCGGGTAACTCTACTTCTCGTGGAAGAGAGAGAACTTCCGAGGGAACTCATGCGAAGTGCCTTATACGATACGTCGAAGATTTCCACGATTTATCGTCCCACTGCCTTGAATTAGCATACCCAAAATATCCGGGTGGATTTGGTGAAACTTGAGGTAGAAATGACATTCCGCAGTGAATTGGTAATATTAATTATGCGGTAATTAACTGAAGATTAATAAGTTAATTTTTAATGTAGAATTAATGCGTTGGATCTACTTTTACTAAGCGTACACTCGACAGTGGAGTAATACAAGGAAATTTCGTCAAGTTGCCAAATTTTGATTTCAATGAAACTTTGTATTAAATCTTTTGGAGCATATCACTCTAAAGAATCTTCAAAAAATCTAGAGAGCATAGATGAATTAGAAAATATCAATTATGGAACCAATAATAAATAGTTTCAAGGAATGAAATCATCTCTTATATGTAAAGCGCAGTTTTCAGCTTTTTTTCGTTATATATCAAAAACTCATCATATTGAAATGAAATGGACGTTGGTAAATAGACAGCATATTCTGACACAACAGTGAAAAGATGATAGGATATAGATACCGAGGATGTCGCGTAGCGACTTTAAAAGTTGTAATAAATTTTGGCGAGCGATGCGCTTGACGTGAATCGTCATACGGTACACAGCCGGCCGAAGAAGCCAAGCGGTAGAGAAGAGAGTCCATGGAAGCTGCGCGTGTCGAGTCAGACAGTAGAAACGAAAGTGGAGCGAAGGATAGGGTGGATTCTCCGGAACAGGTTGCTAGAGATTTAGAAAGAGAGAGGGGCAGAGCGAAGTGGCCACGGGGAGGACCCGCCTCGCCTTCGCGGTCGGATCTTGATGTTCAGACGGGGGTCGGGGATCGGAGGGGTGTAACGCCAGACTTCTGCTTGCATGCGTCAAGTGCATACTTCAAGTCGCCCTAGGGCTATACAGCGTGTATCCAGACCTGGCTGTCTCCCTCGTTCGTTCCCGCCTATCTTCGTTCTCTTTCTCTCTCTCTCTCTCTCTCTCTCTCTCTCTTTCACCGTTCGCCATCACTCCTCGTTCACCTTCACCTCTCTCTCCCCTAACTCAACAGTTAGGGTAGCTTAATTCTCGAATACGCGACGACGTATAGGCGTGCACCCCCGTGGTACTTCCCCTCATCGGCAGAGAGGCCGTATAGCAATTTCGCCGGCGAAATTAAGGAAATTTTCTGTAACGAGCCCCGAAACGGCGGAACATCTTTCACAACCGGTTGGCTGGCTGGCTGTCCGCGAATTACGATGGAGAACGCCGCCGCCGTGGCGCGCATATTTCCTGGCGCACGCGAGAAAACTCGCCTCTCGGCGACGTTGAGTGACTCTACCTTGTGGCTTCTACCTCGTCGCCGTTATAACGCATAAATTGGAATAGTTAGCGGTAAGGATGTTGACTGACGCTCGCCCGACGGAATATTCTGGCGGAACGCGAAGAATAACAATTACGTAGATCTATTAACGTCAACACGGTGGAAAACTTTAACTTGGACTTTGAATCCAAGTTTTTGCGTGAGTTACCGAAGACATTCATCATAGGCTAAGTCCGACAATCAGCGCGTAATTTATAGCATTGAAAAATATACCATTTGTAAATTTACATATGAATATTATTGAGCGGACTAAGATCCGCTTTGACCGAAAATAGGATTCTTTCGATTATTTCAAAGGTGTGTCTCTCTCTATTAACTTAAAATGTATCGCGTTCAATTCATCGATGTGTATGGATTTTTCTCTCCCGTGCAGCGATCCACGTGAAGCGATTTCCGTATACGACACAGTTTTAGCTCGCGACCAGCTTGAATTTCAAATGTTATTTACCGAATTGTGTACATCTTTATTGCATGACAGTTTCCCTAGATCGTAAAGTTGTCCGAGCGAGGGTTATATTAGTTACGGCCGGATATCCGATATACGCCGCAATAACATTATGTCGCTCGTGACGCGCTGAAAAGTGCCGGTTTTCCATCAAGAAATATCGGATTTCACGAGTTTATACGGAGCGCGTGCTCTGCTCCGCGCCCAGAATGAGGCTCGCGATCGTATCCCGGTATACTTATCACTAGAACTGCGTAATTACGCTGGACGCACGATATAAACTATCTCTAAATTGCATCCGGAATACGAAGAACAGAAAAGAGAGAGGAAGAGAGGAGGGGGAGAACAGAGACAGAAATATATATAGAATTGACTATATTATACTATTAGATATCAAAGGAACAATGGCATAATTTAATTCTTTAGGTTAATGACATATTGAGTAATACGAACAGTGGCGACTTAAAAAAAAAACAATTAAAAATAATTCAAATTGAATATAATTAAATTGACATTATGAATTCAACAGAGTATATTTTTACAATTATGTTTCAATGTTGAATATAATAACTGATAAATTACCCTCTCTGTACTTTAATTCAGATTCTATTGTAATTTCTTATAATGTGATCAAATCGAAGACATCCGACGTGAGCATTGACAGTATAATGTATAAAAGGAAAAGAGTACGAGCGATAGTAATCAATTAATCTCTCTCGAAAGCTATTAATCGCTGCGACGTGCGAAAGCGGCATTTTTCTCAAGATAATGAAATCCATCGCGTTCGATTAATTACTCTTTTTTTTCATGTTCAGAGTCTGAGACGGAGGAGTCTGCAAGAATCTCGGTAACAAATAGGGGACAACTTCATCGTCGCGCTGTTAAGAACGAGTGGACGCTAATGAGTGTGGGCCGGCAACAGATCCCTCGGAATAGTATCGGACGAGGTCGCTTGGTCGCAACCGGTGATTAGTCGTTAACGCTTATCATTAACCTCAAAGGTTAATTTCTGCATTAATTACTCTGTGTCGTCCGTTAGAAACTATCTTGGCCGCCGCCGCGCGTGGACGAGACACCACAGGTGTCCGGAGTGTTCGATGCTGCCAAATGAACTGCGAGCCGTTCAACCGTGAAAATCACAACTGGAGTAAAATGGGAAACACGGTATCTACTGATGTGCTCGGTTTTCAAAACAAATTGTTGCTTTCAAATTACTGTACATAGTAAAAATCATTTTGTAATTTATGTTAAAATCGATCTTTGCTTCTATGTTGAATTTTTAATATACCTGAATTTAACTTGACGATGTGATTATGCTACTTGAACAAATAATATAAAAATAATGTAGTTCTAAAACCTAATTTTAAGATAAATTGATAAAAGATGAATATACATGTTAATTTAATTTATTAGAAATGTTAATTTTACTGAAGGAATATATTTCCACAATTTGTTTCAAATATTTACATTCGTTATGTTAATTTCTGCATAAGGTTTGTGTTACATTCTAACACGTTCATCTTGTATTAAATTAATATAAATTGAATCGCGCGTTTGAGTTGACGTACCTAATTAGGAACTTCTTTCTTCATGCATATAATCTAAGTTTAAGAAATTCATTCAAACATGAAAAAAAGACAATTTAAAAGCAGCAAGTACATGTCCTAAATCAAACGAAATTAAATTAATTTAATCAAAGAGAAAAAATGGCTTTTCATAATAATAAATTACATTTATACCCGATAATAATAATAAATTACCTCTGTGGAGAGAGAGAATTATGTCAATATAAATATTTTATAACG
The DNA here is from genome assembly GCF_001594065.2 of Cyphomyrmex costatus. Taxonomy (NCBI): domain Eukaryota; kingdom Metazoa; phylum Arthropoda; class Insecta; order Hymenoptera; family Formicidae; genus Cyphomyrmex; species Cyphomyrmex costatus. Next base: position 375,275 of record NW_017280248.1, on the reverse strand, counting down.
CGTAAACGTAATGGAATGCATTATAATATATTGAATTCCTCAAATTATACAATTATTTTTTAACGAACATACTGAGCCAGTTCATTATTGCATTCCCGATAGAATTGTGTGGGGTAGACGCTCTTTAGTAATCCACCCTCTTCCCATTGTACTTTAAGGGTTCTCTCCATCAATGAAAATGTTCAATCTAAAGCCACTCGCTTGTAGATTCACTAGCGCGTATCGGCGTTACACAACTCCTATTAAATACGGGGTGGGCGCTTCGATAGTTAATAACAACAGTGATGTAATTACTGCTCTTTAGACGCGGATCAATGTAGTCATTAACGCGGGCAGGTAATACTTGTATCCGTGTTGATTAGCGCAAAAGGGTAAGGACTCTCCGTCGCGCATGAGATAGGATTATTAATGAGACTATCGATAAACGCCGCTTAATTGCTATTGGTTTTGTTCGCGCGTGTGATGTAGAATCATCGTTCGATCGTACATCAGATGTTTGTACGTCAGGTGACGGTGATAAACGTGCTGCTACTCGCGCTAAGACGACGACTTGCGACAAATTTTACAACATTCATGTAGTGTCTTTGAGATAATGCATGCTCATTAGATTAATTTAACGTAACGTTCATTATCTCATTTTGCGACATTATTTGATCGTTAATCATTGAAGCTTTCGGCAGGATATCGTGCAAAAAAATTAACTCCCTACACTGTTAGAAATGTTTGTGAATTTACAACATCCTTACAATAAAAATGTGCAGCAAATTTACAAATCATGCAAACATTTTGCTGTCATTTCACAATATTTGCAAAACAATAGAAATTTATTGTGAAATTGACTTGCATATATTTTACCATAAAATATTATTGCATTTTTAGATAAAAACTTTCAATACTTTTGAAAGTTTACAGCAGAAATTTCTTACAATGTACAATACAATTGCGTATCCAACGCCAAACATCTCGTAATTGAATGTGTTAAGATATTCCCCTGGAATAAAAGAATAGGTTTCGGAAAAATCTAGACAGTTTCATAACAGCTTAATCACTTACTCTAATATCGGAGAATTTAATGCTGTTATTACACCCTACATTTACCTATAGAAGAAATACAGGTATTGAAAAAAGCATGTGGAACGATAGGTGTAAGAAAGCGACTGATTAGACAGTAAAAGCGCCTCCATGTGTTCGTGTGTTTCGTATAAATCTCGCTAGGCGGGAAATTTATGGCGCGCCCTTCCGACTACCTAAGTAATACATTTTCTACGTGTCCGCAGATACGACGCTCGATTAACAAACCGCGCATTGGGACCCGCCCATACCGAGTGGGTTACGATATTAACGGCGGCGAAATACGATTCATTTACACCCACCACACGTGCCTCCGTCGCGTATGAAACGTTCGAAATCGAACGAGTGGGATGGTCGCTCGATGAGCGCACAATGCCGGTAGCCAGCACATGCTGACATTATCTCGACTTTCGTTGAAATATTGTGCGAGGAGGATAAGTCACGATACGAAATCTAATTTGCATCGAGACTTAGTCTCTGCGATCGGCGTGACCGACAATCTACATTGTCTGCCGTTAATTTCCACGTAGGTGTGTGCATCGAAATTGAATGAACCATATTTATTTTTACTAATAAAGATTAACTTTAATCCTTCTGACAGCAGGCCTCTCACTAAATCATTTTGTCAAAAACACAATATCAAACAATTCAATTTTCTTAATATCTGTGAATTTAAATTATTTTTAATTAAAATATATTTAGTTTTCCATTTTTTATGTCATTTTTCTTTGAAATTAATTAGTGCATTTTAATTAAAATAAATTAAATGAGCCTTACAGACCCAGCGTCAGTGACAGCGTTACAGATTTTAGCATCAACACTGAAAGGTTAATCTCGGCTTAATTTACTTTTTATTTTTTCCTAGTTATAATAATTAGAATTAATAATAGTTATAATAATAGAAAAACATAATGAGTAGATTAAATCAAAATTAAAGTGAATCTCCATTAGTAAAAACAGACATCGGGATGCATTTGCGTGGGGTTAATGCATGTTGGCACATTCACGTGAGAGGGATGAAACGAAGAAATATTATGAAAAAACGCCTACAGGGTTATACCCGAGACTATGCCAACGCGACTTCGATAGATTTGACCTGAACCCGAAAAAAGAAATCCTCTGACAGTATACTGGTATCTGAGTTTCCACGTCGTTTGACGTTTCTCCAGCAGATATAGAAGAGGGTATCAAAGGCGGGTAGCTCAAAGGACAAAAGTCCCTCGGTGTCGGGATGGGGTTGGAAAGAGAGAGAGAGAGAGAGGTCGATCGAGATATCGTGTCAGAGAAAGGAAGAGTGCTCCTTTGCGGAAGACGTGCCGTCTCGGTATAAATTAAAAGTTCTTACCATCGCGAAAAAGATCGTTAATCCGTCGTGTCACTATCCGCCGCGTAACTCCTGCGGTTTATTTTCACGGTCTCTCGCGGGGCACTAAGTCACCGGAACTTAAGCTTTACATTTCCGTCGCGAGACGTCTCCTCCAATCCCCTCTTGTAAGCGCGATCCCCTTTTTCGCTATCAGCCGTCATAAGTTTTGCGGTTCCCCTTCACTTCATCCTGCCTAGGCTACGGGGGCTCCTTAATGCACTTCGAGCGGGAAGTATATGGGGCGAATGTAAAACTCTGCCAGTGACGTTTACGACGAACGGTGGACTTCTATGTAGTCAGAAGAAACTGACTAGTCCGTCGTGCTGACACATTCTAGCGCAAACATCGATTTTTTAATCGTGAAGAAAAGCGGTTGTATACAAATGGTGGCGTATTATAAGTTGCTTAAGCTGGGAAACTGCTTTTTATTCAAGATAATTAACTCTGTACTCTGTTAAAACTTCTTGGGTGATATTACATTATGTAAATTCTTGCTTATCTGCACGCCGAGCTTGTTGGCAAAGGAAAGGTATGCATCAAAGTATACGCAAACGATTTTGGAGCAAATGAAGCGGAACCGAGAAAAGAACAGCTTGTAAGAGTAGAAGATGGATAGGATGGTGGATAGGTAATTAGCAATTCTTTGAGCGAGCAGCGGTCGAGCGAACTTCACGGAGCGGATCGTCTATTCAGATGGGTGGGGCGAGCCGTATTTGCTTACGATATACAAGCAGGTGTAATTAATCTCTCTTTCATGCCTGGTTCTATCCAAGCGAAAAGAAAAGGCTAAGAGGCTCTTAAATCCACGTAGCTCGTGCGCCCAGGTTCTTAAGATGAATAGCAGCGTGATACGTCTCTTACATCTTCTGTGTTCTATTCTACGTAATATTTCTCATATTTTTGCACGTTTATACGATAATCGCCGATGAATTATTTGCGCGTATCCTAGACCAGCAGTAATAAAATACCTTGTGCGTAGAAATCATTCACGGAAAACGTAACGGTTGTTGTTGCGTGTCAGCGGCGGCAGTCGAGTGCGAAACATATTTCAAGGTGGTAGAAACTTGGTGAATCCTGTCAAGAAAACCAAAAGAAGCGAGAGACCGACGAAATGCGGAATATGTGTAAAAATATTGAAGTCAGAATACTAGGAGAGGGTGGTGCTCGAAGAAAACAGTTCGGGTACCGTTGACGGATATCGATAGCGTTGCTAAGTCGCGCAGGATCAGCCAGGATTGATCCTTGGCCGACACAAGCTGCTCCATCCCGACCCTTTCCTCTTGTACGGGGTCACGCCCGCAGCAACGTATGAGATGTAGCTTGCATCGTACGATGTTGAGCCCGAGAACATGCATCATGCAAAGCTTTCCAAGGGAGGCTAAACTTCCCAGGGAAGTTAGTTGATATTGTCGCACCAAGCGCCAGGGATCTCGACTTCGCTCTAATAGTAACAATTTTTCAATAACTTTCTACAAGGATGTATACCCCACCATAGCTCTTAATATTCTCCACAAAGTGTGACGTAATTAATTGCTCCGTAATTTTCTGAATAATTCTTCTATTTCTGTGATTTCATATGAAAAACAAACTTACCAACATATCACGTAAACGTTTTGGATTGTCTTCCGTATAGAATAAATTGCTTCGAACATTGTACATTATTCGTCATCGCAAATGTGAGTAATAAACTTCGATAAGCGCATTAACCGTTACCTCGTTTCGCAGCATTTCGTAATTGTCGGACGAGAGCAATTACATGGAATTGCCCGACGTGCTTGGAATTATTGAATAAAGAAATTTAACGAGACTTATTGTTACATTATGAACTACCACATTGGCACAATTTAAATAAATATAGGCATAATGGTAATTATTCGAGGTTTTGACATATAAAAACCTGATAAAATACGAGTAAATCAAGAGTATATTACTTGATAAAATAAACTTACTCAGTAATGCTTTTCTAATTAGGCCTTAGTAGCTATATATTGCCCTGCTACTTATGTTATTTATATTTTTGCTTAATTTCGACAAATTTTTTTGAATTTAATAAACTTATAATTTACATAAATATTTCGATGGAGAGAGGCTGCGTCAATCATTTTATTGACACATGTTATCAATATAATCTAATGTCTTATAAATTACCAGAACAAAGTGAACAGAATCGATTCTAATTAACATTTTGTTTGTTACTCATTTGTTGTTAAAAGTTGCCAAAGAAAAAAATTTGTTGCTCTGTCAGTTTCCTTAAAAAATGTTCCTTTAAAGGAAGATTAAGTTAGTAGAACAACATATATACACATACATATATATAAACAAAATTGTACTCAACAATAAGTAGGAATTTATTGTTAATTTGTTACTGTCAAAATATCTAAGTTTCGAATCTGTTATTTACAAAATAAATGTAAATAATAACGAAAAATCTTTCTCAGTGTATATGCGATCCAAGAATAAAGTACTAATTTATTATCGATATATTTTATTGGAGTCGAAATCAGAAGTAGCAAGTTAATCTATTATGGCATTCATAAACTTCGAAGATTATAATAAAAAACTTTTTATTTAATAGTATATAAAATATAAAAGCAGATAAATATAATCTCATTGTGCTGTTTCATTTTAAATTTATGAACAACTAATATTTGATAAATAACAAAACAGCTGTATTTATTGATTACTATGGTTCTACTTTAATTATAGATTGATATAAATGTCAATTAGCAAATATTATGTAACTCATATATCAATGACTGTTATTATGTAACTTATTGCTTATCAATGATTATTATCTATCATCACTTTCGGCGTTTATATAATAAAATAGGACATTATATATATATACATATACATAGAGAGAGAGAGAGAAAGATAATAGAGGAGAATAGTCGAATGCGTACTAGACTTCTATTAATATAACATTTAGTGATATAATAATATAAAATAAATAAAAAATGAGTAATGTAGACAAAAATGTAATAGACTACGTTTTGTTTTATGGACGTTAGCGGCGTTTCAAAAAATCAGATCTGATATTAACTTTTGATTAACTTATGTAGCTGATGATAACGTATAAACCAATTTTATAATAAATTTTTATATTGTCATAGAAGAAATAGATTTTTATTGTAAAAGTTTTCATAATTTCTCTCTTTTCAAATTTTTAGAAAATTGTTAGAATTATGACCTCGACATTATGTATCAAACAGCTTTTCCTTATCAAAATAGTTACCGTAATTTGTATTTAATTTTTACATCTCCTCGACATTTTTTATTCTTCATCCAATATCGTGATTCGCATTTTACGTTTCTATTAAAGGGTTACTTCGTAACAAGATAGTTTTCGACTGTAATTGTAATTACTTTCAATTTTTTAACATACGATTCTACAAGAAAGACTCAAGCTTAATAACGATATTTTTTTTTTACTAAAATGAATCTATATTTATATAGATTTGTAAAAGCTAATGTTTCTTGTTTGATCTGTTTGATGTAATCGAGATTCCTATCTGAAAGCTTATTATTTCACGGTGAACCGCGAGAAACTTTACTTGAAACCCGATCGTTAATCTACCGTGCAGAAACAGCTACGTGGATGAATTTATAAATATAGGCGTTTACACTTTCATTCCGCACACGACACGCGAGGTATCACGGCCTTTGATCGTAACTCGCTATACTTAATCGGATGATCTCTCTCGAGCCCGCGTGCTTGCATTACAAGTTGCACGCAAGCAAGCTACCAGAGGTCTTTGCCTTTGAAACGTGATAAGATTAAGCTCCCGATCTATTCATTGGTTGCCGCAAAAATGTCATCTACTCCGCGAAGATTAAAAGCGTACGTTAATTACAATTCTATAAAAATAACAGCCGATATTCCTTCTCTCTTTCCCGTATACACCACACATTTATCTATTTTTAAAGAAATGATACTTTTACACAAAATACGACGTAACAAGAAGTCTGGTCAGGGCAAGAAATCGACTGTAGAAACAGCATCGCGCGTCCCAATCGCATTATGTTTGATTTATTTTTCCACGTGAGAAGACTGCACCTACAATGTTGCGATCGATTCCAAGCAATAAAAATCAATAATTTCTTCTGCTCTCTTACGGAAGTCTGTTGAGAATTTATTGAGTAAGCTTTATGTGGAAATGAAACTCAAGATATCTGGCCTCGATATACTCCCGATGAAAACCACTCGTATCGGTCGCCGTTAAAAGAATTCGATAACGATTGAATAAAACCCGATCGTATCAATTTTGCAAGCCCTCTGTTTAGCGATGATCATAAAACCCGAATGGTCCACTTCAACGTACAGTTTCATAAATAGTACAGTGTGCGACGTTCTGCATAGTCGATTCTCGCTTTATGCCTTATAAATAAAACTAGTAATCGTACGTAAACAAAAATAATTTGCTTCCCTACGCGAGCTGCTTGAGCTATTCGGCTCATGGAAACAATGGAACGCGAGACGACGAATTCAAACTAAATGGAATAACAAATTTATTGTTGCACGATATACAGTTAAGCTATTAACCCGATGTGCAACGAGTTAAGAGAAACTATTATCAAATAAGATCAGTGAGATAATGCACAGAAGTAATGTTAATTAAAGCCCCCGAAATCTCTAGGGCATACAACTCTGAAGCACTGTGCGTCTCAACTTTCGTTAATATCTAACTGTTAAACTTCCACACCACCTACTCGTGCCGCTTGAGCATCTTTCCCGTTCACAAAATTCCGCCATCGAGCAGAATCGTTCGAGGTAACTGACGTAACGCGCAGCACGTCGGTAAGCTACTTACATAGATGGTTGATGTAATCGAATAAAAGAACTGTTTTAATGAAAACTGACGAAATGACATCTTAAAAGATGAATAATTCACGACGGAGTTATGTGGTATCTTTGCATTTTAACTCATAGCCGTCTTTTGTGTGACCATTGAGAAGAGACGTTCACGATTATTACTTTTTGTCACGGTACAGTACCATTTTCGAAGCGAATATCGATATTTCGCATTTTTACCTCTTCTACGAGCTTTACAAAACTGTAAGCGTCGCCGTGCGTTACACAATGGAGCAGATATCTGTTGCAAACATCTATTGCTTTATTCGAAGACGAAGAGAAACGTATATTTTAGACGCAAGTTGAAGCATAAATGGAACGTCTCGTGCAAACGCATTTCGATTCTTCCGAGAGTTTTAAACTTTCTCATCGTTAAACGAGAAAATATTCTAGTTAGAAGGAACAACGAAAGAGTTGACGAGAAGTAAGATACAAAAGACGAAAGGAAGAAATGGAGAGATAGTATAGGGTCCACAATGGAATGTAAGGGGTTAGGGGTTCTGGACTAAATTACGCGACACTTAAATACCACTGGCCGAGCTACACGAGATTCGCATTCCGCGATACCGCATTGTGCGCAAACATTACTTGTATAAAAGAGTCTCGATAGTTCTATCGGTTACTTACACGTATAACCGCATAAAGAACCTTTAGATATTTTATATAAAACATATCAGCGAATAAATTAATAAGTAAACTTTTATAAAGTGATATAACAAAGAAATTTTTTTAATAAAGAGATATCTGTGGATAATCAAATTTTTCGTCTCTGAAGCAAAAGTATTATTTTTAAGTAAATACAGTCAAAAGTATTATTTTTAAGTAAAATATTATATTAAGTAAATACATACTTTGTACACAGCATATCACTCATTGCATAACATTGTACTTTAAATTAATTTTATATCGTTACGCAGACAGCTCGGATTATTTTCACGCTTGGAGCTACAGCGCAAGTGGATTTTAAAGAATTCTCATAAAATTTACGAGGAACGCAGTAATTTGAAAATGTGGAATATTATAAAACAGCAGTTCATATTATATACGAAATTCCATCCTTTAACGTATATGTATTATTTAAAATTGAATAACGGCAGCAAAATTCAATACGTCTTTTAAATCAAATTCATTATAATGAGCACTTTACGTTACAGTAATTGCGTGTCACGAATCGATACCAGGTACAGACAGAATTTGTAGATGAAGGTTCATTGGATGAAATTGAGTTGTAAAGCATAACTGCGTTCAAAAGTGCGACCATCCAGTCACGAAAATCGAGATAGCGGTGCGTTTCCATCATAGCAACCATTTATTTAGAGGGATTTACATAAACTGACGGTGGTTCGCAACTGGAGGGTTTTAATTAACATGATGACGCCTTTAATTTCTCCGCACGTGCTGATACTGCGCTACTACTTTGAATCGGACAGTTGCGTAATTCGCCTGCATTATTCATCACGAGCGCGCAGAGCAACATCATTGATAAATTTTCCCTAAAACTCCTCAATTTTCTGCATAAATATGGTGAAAAATATCCAATTAATTATATGTGAAAATAATTGTTGGTAACGTTGCCGTTATATTATCGATTATCGATGCCGGATATAATGATGGAAATGTTAAAGAGAGAGACATTTAATATGAAGAACGCAAGAATGCTAAGAGAGTTAATTTCATAAGATTGGATATATATCGTAGTATCAAAGAGATTAATGGTTACTACGTTAGACATTTAATATGAAGAACGCAAGAATGCTAAGAGAGTTAATTTCATAAGATTGGATATATATATCGTAGTATCAAAGAGATTAATGGTTACTACGTGAAACGAGAAATTGTCGTGATTTACATGTGATATTGACAGAATAGTTACGAATATATACCGGGAATATAACAGATGGAAACGAGTCGATAGTTTCGCGATGGGCTCTAATACGAGGAAAGTTCCTCGTTGTTTGTAACAACGGCTAAACACGGAGTTGTCTCGATCGAATCCAGTACAATGGAGTAACGTTTGGGGAACAACATTCGCGGATATGTGGGGATATTTATCTGCGCGTGTCACTTTAAACGAGCGGAGGAATATAACGTACGTGCACGCGTACAAGAAAGCACCAGCCGCGGTCATGTGCCGTTTTATCTGTACTCGACAAATGATAAAGGTTCTCCGGCGCTACTTTCACGGGAACGACGACCACTCTGCACAGTCCGTTTTTAACGGCCGACAAAATGTCCGTTTCGCGGCTCCGAAGAGCTATGTCACGATGCCGGGACTGACACGAAAAAAGGGCCATTCTGTTACATTCTATCTGCGAGAAGCGAAAGAAGCTTGTCGTCGTCCCTGTAGTTTCTGTGGTCAGCCGAATGGCAGAGGACCATTTCGACGCCGCCGCCAATGGTTTCTCGCGGCAGTTCACCGCCTGCTATTCTTCTCCCACGTCTCTTGCGGAAGCCTCATTGCCGTTACACACTCGCGATGGGATTACATTCTAAAGCGAGACGCAGCATCCACGCGAGAGCGCATCTTCGGATCGCGTTACTCGCTTGTACATCTTGCCCTCGCCACAGGGGATTTACTCGACCGGAGTTTCTTCTATACTTGAAAGTATTTTTGTCAATATGGCGAAATCTTCGGGATATTTATGAAAATTACTTTTGCGCGCGGAAAAACTTGGATAAACAATGCAAATTTAACAATAAACGCAAGCATAGATGTAGGAAGTTATTAAAATTCACGTAAAATTTTATATGCATACAATATACACACCTATGCTTTAATTTTGCCGAAGTGCATCGCACAAAAGTATGGTAACGGACATTTCACACATGCATACATAGTAAATACATACATACACGCACACAAAAGTTCTATCCCATGTATATTTATATTGACGCACATTTTATTGAAATATCAGTAACAGGCCAACAATTTATTCCATCCCAAATGTAGCGAGTGCGGGCTCGGACAGGCAAAATAATATTCTAGCACGGTATTAACGGAAAAACAAGTCGCGCAAACATAGATGAATGCGCCGGCCATTCTTCAAATTGCACACGAGAGCTTTTCCAACCAGTGATGACTCCATTTTTCTCGGATACATCTCACCGCGATAAAAATGTCAAACGATGCGACGCAACGGTCGGATTCATTACGCGCTCGGTTTCGTATTCGATCTAATGCGAGCTAGGCCACTCTTTCTCGTATAGTGAAAGCAATCTGCCGCCTACCACTCTGGTACCCTTTCGCTAATTACCAAAGTCTCTCGGCGTACCGAGCTAAACTGCAAATTGCAATTTCGCTTTGACATTCGCGCCGTGACAGCGTGACGGTACTTACTATCTCTGATCCGGTGTTACATACGGCCGGCCGGCGAGTATCCCGCGAGGATTCATTACATGGCTGGCTTGCCAGGACAAACAAGGCATTACACGATGATGACGGCAGCCCGACCTCTTTAACCCGGGAATAGCCGACCCGCCTACACCCTCGCAACCACTACCCCAGCAACCGGCCAGCAACCCCTTTGCTCTCTACGGACGGACGTTATCCCGAGAGGCGAAGGACACTGTAATATACCCAGTCAGAGCAAGATGCAAAAGGAAGAACCTAAACTGATCCTGAGCAACTAAGTATCTCTCACTGGACCGGTCCATCATTACTTCGCCGATGTTAGTCGACAAAGGTGGAATTACTTTGCGATGACATCTGTTTAGAGGGGGGATGTGACAAAATGTTTGGTTATTCATCACATAAAATGGGAGATTTGCCATATACTTGGGTATTTATCACAGAAAATGTTAACCGTTGATTGAATTAAAGATGAAAAAAAATTTTTTTAATACAAGAAATTTTAGAAAATTTATGCATAAAAGGTTGTGAAAAAGTAATTTTATCAAAAATAAAGAATAATTTGTAAATATGTTTTTTTTACTTTGCTGCGATTTGATGAAAACTAAATAAGATTTTTTTTTTTACAAAATTTCAATGGCATTCTCTTCATAAAAGGCAATTAATTGAACTTTAAAAATAAATTAAACAATTTTTTTTTAGAAACAGCAACAAAAAAATATTTTTAAAAATCTTGAATTTTATTAATTTGAAATTAAGAAAAAAGTTTTTTTTGGAACTTTTGTCAAGTTCAATATGTAAATATTTATAAAACGTGTATTTAAAAAAAAACTTTTGAAATGTATTTCCATTTTTGAGGTGTGTGCGTGTGTATAGTAAAACCGAAAGCAAAATTTAAAAAAAATCGAAATTTTTTAAATTATATATTTATAAATTCTAATAACATTGCTTTTTTACAACCTTTATTTTATCACGAAATATCTAAAGATTAAATTTATGAGAAATTTTGTATATATTTTTAATTTTCAATTAATAGTAAACTAAAAAGTGCCTTTTTCCTTGTGCAAAAGTTCTATGATATCCTAAAGCTTAAGAGAAGAGTAAAAAATTTAGTTACAGCTAATTAACGCATCAACTTTCATTCACAAATTCTTTTTAAAGAAACTTTGTGTAAAGAAATATTTTGAAATTTACGAGAATAAAAGTATACAATTTATAATGAAGATGTATAATGAAAAAGAGAAAAAGGGACGATTAAAGCAAAAAGTATCAATTCTTTTCCGCGTAAGCATCAAAAGAGCTATCAAATCTTTTAACAATAACGAGAATAACGAATGCTTTTTATGCAGTGCGTGCGAGATAAAGGTGCACGCTTAGAAAGTAGATGAGTTTTTCCAAAGGCGCAATATTTCTCTCGTTGTTAGCTTCGTCACGTGCGCAGAGTGAGCGTACGCTACGGAAAAATGACAGGCCGGGATTGTGGATGAAATAAGAAAATAAGACGGCTCGTGAGGTCAGATAGTCAGACTTTACCGTTTCGCTTATAAAGCATAGTATATTTCATGGCGGACTTTCACGTACGTTCCCCTTCTCTCTCTCTCTCTCTCTTCCAGAGTACAAAATTGTAAAAGCGCCATACATAGTAGGTACCTGTTCCGTTACGAAATGTCTACTTTATCATTCTTAACTTTCAACTAGTATCTATGGTTCAATTTGATTAAGATAAGCGCTGTGTGAGGTCAATTTGCATAACGGTATTATACGTATATTTTGCTGCAAATGCAACTTCAATTATATTTATTATTACGTTATTCTTCATAATATGTATAGAAAAGACTTGCTAGGAACACAGAAATTAAATATGCCAACGACGTTAATTGCTTTCTAACTTATATGAGAATTTTTTTCTAAATTATTCTTATACTAAGATATGAGTCTATCGTAATACTTTAACTGCTGGTTAAAGTGTCAGAAGTGCCGAGCTTCTGTTTCTTAATGCTTATCGGATGCGACCGAAGTTTACGTCTCGCATATACCATCAGCATTGGGTATACCGCTAGGTAACGATGAAATTGAATCGAACTTTCACGATATTTCCATCGAAACTTTCGCGATAGATGCATCCAGGGCGCAGATTGCTTGCGTATGCTGCAATGTATCTGCGTACTCCTCCCACGCCATTATCTTCCTCAAATAAAAAAGATAGTCAATTTTATTTGACAAATATATATCTCTGTATTTCTCTCTTCCACATTCTTTATACTTCTCTAAAACAGATGTTGTAAACCAAGAAACTTACTTATAAGCGCTCTCTATCTCTCTCTTATTAAATTATTAAAACAACTCTTCAGAGAGCTTTCACTGATTACAAATGTAAAAGAACATTTTGTAATAAAAATCGGTTCTGATTCAAATTTTTACGTAAAGTTGTTAACATATACATATACAAATGTATTAATTGATTATTTCGTATTAAATTGATGTTCAATATTTTTTAGTGTTAACATAATTTATACGCAAATAAAAAATATAAAATCTATGTATTTTAAAATATAAATTCTAAGATAAATATGTTTATTTAACATATTATAAATATGTTAATTTTACTGGAAAAATTAATTAAATAATTGTGTTTTCACAATTTATTTACGAACTGCGTCAATATTACATTTTTTGTGTTAACTTTTTACATAAGATTTTTGTTACTTTCTAACATATTTATCTTGTGCTAAATTAACACAAAAATTGGCAGGATCGTAAAAGATATGTAAAATATGTTAAATTTAATACAAATGTTCTGTTTCATATCTTGTGCAAATCCAGATCTCGCAATGGAGATCTGGAGCGTCGAAAAAGGGAAGAGGGAGAAGAACGCTGTCGAAAGGAAGGTTCGGCTTAGAGAATAGTCGGATAAAAATAACATAAGGTGACGAGGAGAGAGAAGAGAGGAGTGGCGGAATACACACGCGAGAGTACGCGTGAATTCATTCATGGCGAAGAACCCGGCGAGCGTCGGCGGCGCGGCGTCTCGGAGGCTGCCAGGCTCGGGTCTACGACGTCCGCCCACGGTTTCTCTCTCCGGCCATTCACGATGTACGTGAATGAAAACGCGTCTGCGTACAGCGAATGCGAATGCTGTGCTTTACGGGCTTACATACATTTGGATCGCGAGAAATATATAGCCGCTGCTTCCGCAAAGTTTCTCTTGTATTCGCCGGTGTTCGTAGATTTATAATAGAAGGTGCGCGTTTTCCATAAGCTAATTAGAGAAATACAGATAATCAGAAAATATGTGTTTTTCTCTTTCGAACAGATGATGTCATAATTGGACATTGAATATGTTAAGAGAAATAATTCAATTTTTATTACTGCACGTCGTAAAAAATGATTTTGCCAAAGTATCTAAAAATTTAGATAGATCTGAAAATAATTTTATTGGATCATTAAAATAATTTGTAGGAATTCGAGCATGATGAGCAAGTCTACAAAAAATTTTCATATTGCAACAATCTCTCAACGTCCTACATAATTATTTATTATTTCGATGTTCATAACAAAATTATTTTTAGATCTGTATTTAGCTATATTTTTAGATATTCAGCAAAAAATCATTGTTTCAATATATACACAAAATGATTTAGTATCGAATATGACGCGAGTTTCTAAGTAGTTACGCACTGAAAAAATTTTCCGTTGATAATGAACGAATCAGTACATTGAGAAAAGTATTTGATACGTATACCATTTATTATAACTCAAGTATAGAGATGTACTCAAGTACAGTCACTTTATGTTAAGTTAACTACGTGGACACGAAAGTGTTACATTTCCTACGCTAATTTTTAGCTAGAAAAAAATATAGTTATTCCTTATATAATTATGCGCGAATTACTTTTTCATGAAACAGTCGCGCCGATGAACGGGTTTCTTCATCGAGGTGGAAGAAAGGGTGCTCTGCACTGAAAAAAAAAAAGAAAAGGGAAGAAGAAACAGCTTCGTCCGGCCACGAGCAAAATTTGCATATCCGCTGTCAACTCGCTCGACTGGCATGCAATAAGCTGCAAGGTCATTCACACCGGCTTGCCGATCACTGAATGAGTTCTGCCTCTATCGCGGTCTTTCACCTTGTTTCTACCTTTTTTGTAAGACAAGCATAGCTCTCGAGTGCTCGTAAAAACTTTTCGTTTAACGACAGAGTCGTAGACATAACCCATGGTCTCGAAAGAGAAGTGGTATACACGCGTGTCTCGCAATTCTGTATTATCGTAAATGAGATCTCGTCATGTAGACAAGAATCTTGTTTAAAGATTAAAGATTATAAAGAACGTGATGGTCTTGTTAATTCAAGCGGTATTAATGTCTCAAGGCCGGATACAACTGCAGATCAGAGAATGAGAAGTCGGAGCACTCGAATTAAAAAGTGAATATTTAAAGGAGAAGGTATGCAAGGTCTAAAATCTTAAACTAACACATTTTCATGGAACTCCCGCCAAACGTTCTACAGTAGAGGTCTTCTTTAGTAGAGAATCATACTCATAAAAGAAAGAATCATACTCATAAAAGGATTTTACATAACAAAATGATAGAATATAAGTAAAATCTATCTATTGTACAGCATAAAACTTGCAACAATATTACTGCAACGTTTGCAATGTTTCTGTAATATTGTTATAATGATCTTTACTGTATGAATATAAATTACCCATTCTTTTCGAAATTTAGAAAAATGCTAACCAAACATTGAGGGCCCGCAGACCATTCGAATGACTAATATCCGTTTCTACCAATTAAGATTAACTTTAATCTCGGTTTAACTTACTTTTTTATCTTTTTCTTAGAACCAGAAAAAGATAAAAAGTAAGTTTAACCAAGATTAAAGTTAATCGACGTTAGTAGGAACGTGCATAAGAGAACGCCCTGAGAAGTTCACAACATTAAGGCTATTACATTTGTCCCGTTTTTATCGTACGACAAAAAACGAGCAAATTCATAATATTAACCTAAAGTATCGGTAAGTGAAATTACCGAAAAAAGAACAAAATATTGTCCGAAAGAGGTGGTCCTATGTTTTAAGTAGTTATATTGGTCCTCCTGATCAATTCTACACAAAAATTCTTTCAGAATGATTTTAAGTCTTAGTAAAATGTTTGGTGAAAGTTTAATAAAAATCTGTTCAATTTAATATATTTTGGATACCTATATATACTCCTTTACTTCGGATCTTCAAGTTACTAATCTCCACTTGATCACTTGCATATGACCAAAATTTATGTGCGCAACTTGTACCGTCGAGGCGAATTTATGGAAGTTCGAAGAACGCCCCGCGGGTGATTTATAATCCGAACTTACAACCATGAATTAAAGGAAAGTACGTTGGGTGGCGATGCGGTACATTGGCTAATAAACGCTTAATGAAGTAAATTGAAAAACGTCTCATTGGATATCACGGCTGTAATGGGTACACCGATCTTCATAACGGCAAGATATAAGCGGGTGGGTACGTAAATCGTACAAATTAGACGAAGGATCGAGACGACGTGGAAATTAGTCGATCGCTCTTTTCAAGACCGAAAGGAAGAGAACGAAACGTAGACGAAACGTGGAAAGGGTGAGAGGAGGTGATAGATGGCGGAGGGCGGAGAAGCGCAAGCAGGTGAACGAGGAAGAGAGTTTCAGGGTGTGTAAGAAGAAGCGTCCTGCTAGATAGAGTTCTCGACGCCGTTAAACGAACTTGGAATCCATCGTATTTTTTCACCGGCCGTTTATTTCTTTTTTGTACGTCGCCTTCTCCACCACGTCCGTCCAGGGTGGTGCACTGGATTCATTGTCGGACCGTCGGTGAAGGCGGGAATACGTCGGAAGAGAGCGACAGGACGAGGCAAAAATGAAAGCGGCGAGAAAGACAGCGGAAGATAGGACGGTGTACGCGCGCGAAAAGCGAGAGACGTGCGAGACCGACGCACGGTTGTACGGTTTATTTACTGCGCGCGTTGTAACTCAGCCAGTGCCCGGCCACAAATCGAGTCCTGCCTGTGTCCGGAGCTTTTTATTACGCATTCGTTACCGCGCGAGAGCGGAATATTCCTGTAACGTGACGCGTTTTTTTTTTTTTTTTTTTTCCGTGCAAAGTTGACTTGTTCCTTGAATCGAGAGGGGCGCGAAATATAAACATGCGAAAGGAAAAACTATATTTTCGCGCCATAGGCGGTAAACCGGCCGCGTTAACGACACAACACGTGCGTGTATGATTAAGAGACAATGGAGACTCGCTCCGCTGCTTTACAGCCGAGCAGGCCTTGTATGTAATACACGATAAATCTATACGATCGTTATGCACATACAAATTGGCCCCAGCAACACGGACAATTATTGATATCGCGACTATTTAATGTGTTCTATTTATCCTTTGCACTTTTGAATTCTGTTGCGAATATCGATGGATATGCGGTCGCGTATTTAGCAATTATCTATATGTGAAGTTGTGGCATTGTATATTCAATGAATATTGTTTAATCATCACTTGGATGATCAGATAATTGATTATTCAAATAGGTTGCAGCAATTGCAATCGACGGTTTGTAGGACATTTTTTTAGCAATTTAATTGACAATTAAATTAGCACTAAAAATATTTATACAATCCATTAATTTGTGTAGGCTAGATTATCAAATCTTTAATTATTGCTTCGTCGTTTTAATAAAAATTAGCCGAGAACCTATAAACTGGCAAGAAGCAGGAGGTAAAGTGTCAGAGCACTGATTAATCCTTAATACACACGATAATTTTCCGGTCCTTTACTACACAGAATGGATCGTTTGTGTCCCGGATTAATTTTCATCATTTTTACAAGAGTGTATATAAACATGATATACACTTTTGTATATGCTTCAACAATTTTTAGAAAGTATTTATAAATTGTGTATTTAAAAAAAAAGAGCAAATTATTTAGCCAAAGGCTTTTAGTATTTTAAAGAAGAGAAATATGCAGCATATGAAAGGCCTAATTGTGTTAAGGGTTGAATTCATAATATGTGCATAAAGTTCGGGCACAACTCAGCACAATGTTTATTTTGCCGATTAAACAAAATGGCGGTGCTGGCGAAAAAAACGTTTTTTTCAATTTAACGCTTTGTTTTTTGAGTTATATGTCATTAATTCTTGCGGCACAATGTAGCACAAATCTAGTTCAATTCAGCACAATTTTTATTTTTGTTTTTTTACAAAATGGCGGTGCTAACTTCACGCACATATCCATAATGTCAAATCATGCACAATTCGTGTCATTTTTTATCATTCCAGCCACTGCTAATCAATATGTAGTTAATTTAATTAATATAATTAAGTTAAATAGTTCATCTAAAAAAATGTATTAATTTGCGAATCAAATTTAATTTAATATTTACCATCACATGTGTATACAATATTATACGTTAATATAAACGTGTTTATTCAAATATATAACAAAATGGTTTTAAAATACCTAAAAATTTAGCTAGATAAAAATAAAAATAATTTTATAGAAATCATCAAAATAATTATATTATAGAATACTCAAACTGATTACTTATAGAGAATGTCACAAACTTTTTGCAGCATTAATCTCTTTCATCATGCTCGAGTTTACAAAACTATTCCGATAGTCGAATAAAATTATTTTTAGATTTGTGCTAAATGTGTAAATACTTTAGCAAAATCGTTCTTTACGTATAAAAATACATAAGTTGACTAGATGTGGTTGTTTTTTTTTTAACTACATGTGTGTTTTAAATTAAAATAATAATTTAGAAATTAAAAAAGAAAACGCGAAATGTTATATTTGAGGAATTGGTTTAAATTTCATCCTTTAATATTTTACAATAAAAAAGGAACGTATACCGCAATTCGGTGAGGCAGCCGTTACACGTGAATAATCAATTCAGTAAAAAAATGTTAACTACCACCGGAAAGGTACATAACAGTATCGCACGGACGGCTACGGCAATCTCAGATCGATCTACAAATAGAAAGAAATAATTTACCGACGTGCAAGCCTGCGCTAAACGAACGCGAACATCTCACGAACGCATTCAGTGGCGTACGCTTACCGGCTTAATGGTCTACATTCTATGCGTTTCGCGATAAAGATAAACTCTGACCCCCTTAGTTTCTCGGGTTTAATATTTTATAGCGACGAAACGTGCGCAACAAAAACACCCGCGAGCCTGGCGCGGCAGCAGAGACAGCTGCGAGAGACAAGTCGCGTGACTTCTTCTCCTGGGACCGCGCCATCTTTACGCCCCATCTGTACAATTAAATTACGCATACCGTAAACGTCGGGGCATAAATTAAAGAGTAATTGCAAGGGGTGCACCGTCAATGATGCACAGCTGTAACTGAATGGCTATAATAAAATTATCATATTATAGGAATCCTATAATATCAAAATTTATAATAGCATCCTATAATAGCATGATAGGATAGAATGACACCAAAAGAACCCTTTTGCTAAAGTATATAAAAATTGAGTTTGTATATTTGACCTCATAAATTATCGCATTGAAGAGAAATCAGAATCGAAATGTCTGTAATTAACTTTATTTGGTAACTACAGATATTCCAATTATTTGCGAATTATGTAAATCGTTTAAGCTGGCTATTAAAATCTCAAAACTATTTGTGTGTGCAGCATTGTTCATCGTGCTAGAGTTTTCTATACGTAATTACTTCGATGATCCGATAAAATTATTTTCAGATTTGTATTTACCTAAATTTTATTTGTATATATAAAAATGATTTTGAAAATATTGCTAGTGATTTGATTTGTTTTTTTTTAAGTTGCGTACACAATGTTGCAAACGAAAAAGAGAAAACGTGAAAAATTTGGTTAAATCCAAGCCGATCTATGTCGAATCATTCCTAAGAGGAAAACGCGCGTTTCGACTGCACTTTTAGCGATCTACTTTTCGCCGAAGCTTCGACAAAAGAAAGCGGAAGGAAATAGAGTAGTTCGATCGGAACAAACGATCGAGCGAGACGCCTTTACCGATTACCATCACCAGCGACAGGGAAAACGGTCGTCGGAGGAGAGCGAACTTATTTGTCGAAACGCGGAAAACCATCTCGTTGGTTGGTTGGCTTGACGCTAGCCGGAACTGTGAACGAGTACATCCGTCACGGTATATAAAGTTTATTTCCGCTGACCCTGTATAGACTTTTCACGGTGTGGTAGCCATCGGCGAGAACGGTGTCACGTTCCATGCCATTTTAGTAAGAGTACGTTGCGTCGGTTTTGTTTTCAAACCGATGTTATTCAGTCACATTCACTAACGTCGTAAAGTAAAGAAACAAAGACAGTCAGAGTCGCTTCCTCCGCTTGGTTAAGGTGTTCGCAATTATGAATTTTAAAAGTTACACGATATTTACAAAGGACGTATAGCGTAATTTGAGAAATTACGGCCGTCCGCGGTAAAACGAGATTCGTAGGAACGTGATCGCTTCGAAATTTTGAACACGTATGACAAAATTACACGCCCCGTGTCAGAATAAGTGTCAGAATAACACGCAAGTGAGTGGCTGAGAATAAATAGGAACGTACCGAAAATGTGGGGCGCACCGAGAAATTGTATAATTATTCCCTTACAAATGCTAAAATTACGATGACGGGCGTAAAAAGGTGCCTGCTGAACGCTCTTTTGTTTGCTCCTGTGAGACAAACTTTCTCTCTTCTGTGGCTGCAAACATCGAATGCGCGGCCATCAAACTTGGCAACGAGAGATTGTATTGACACCGACCTCTCGATATTATTGGCGTAACGAGAATGGAGAGCGATCCAGTTTGTAATTTGCGTGCGTGTGTGTACGCGCGCACACGAACGCGCGTATCAAAGTTAGTATAGAGGGCATAGAGCTATGCGACTGCCAATCATTCGCCGATATCGAGTAGCCGTTATGATGCACGTGCGAGCAACTTGACGCAAGTTCGCAGTATTTCGCACCAGCTTCGCATGCCGGACTTTCTCTATCCTGCGTACGAAACTTTTCTAATTACGGTTATTATACTGCTTCGCGTACCGTTAATGGAAAAGCTGTCGTTGACAGACTACGATGTGTTATAAGTGACGATGCGCTTTCACGGCTGTTCGATCATGAACGCCCGCTTACGAAGCAACGATCGAACCTTTATCGTAACACGCGATAATAAATTTATAATTTCAAAAACTTGTTTATGTCAAAAAGAGATAAGAAAAAAAATTCTGTTTTATATCTTGAGTGTTATTTGATCTATTTTATAGATTCTGTATCAATTCAAGACAGACAACGAGACAACATTCTTCTTTCATAGCAAAATGAGATGCAAATTTTATTTCTTATATTTGAAGGAAATAACATGTGCCTGGAAGAGAGACGTTTATTGGAAACATTTTCACGATTCATATCGTAGCTTGTGAATCTTTAAACTCTTTTTACCCTCTATCGAAATTTTAATCTCCTTAAATTGACATGTAAATCAACCCATTTCTGTGTATTTCAAAGTAACCAACGTCCATATAAATGTATACACTTAGTAAATAACAAATTAAATTAAAATCAAATTTAATATATACTTATATTCTCTCTTGAGTTAAATTATTTAATTATATAAACTATTTTAAATTCCATTGTTTTAGTTAAATTAATAACATTAAGCAGTGGCGACTTACAGAAATAATTAAAGATAATTCAAACTGAATATTAATTTTGGTATTATAAATTAATAGTGCAATATAAGTTTTTCTATTATAAAAATACTAGATAATTTAACGATCGCTAAAATTTCACGAATGCGTGTTCTCGATAAAAATTAAATAACAATGGAAGAACCGTAATAGATAAAATAATAGATAAAATAAAAGGGATATGCGGAAAATGAAACTCGTCGTGGTTACGCAAGCGTGACGTAATACAATATTCGCTAGTGGCAGATTCGTGTTTCGCGACGACGATGAAATAAAGGAAAAATAAGAGAAAAAAAAGACGTACGCCTAGCAAAATGTACCGTCGCATCGATTCGAGAGCGAAGCGAATGTGTGACTCGGCTCGTTTCATTCTTATCGAGCGAAACGAGACGAACAATGTCAACAAGGCAAAGGCAATTCTTCCAGATACATTTCAATAAGGTATACTAGGTGTCTTAAACTAGATAATATATGATGTCAATAGAGAATTACGTGAAGAAAACATTATCGCATAATTTTAAGTGCGTAATTGACTCAAAGCAATATAATACATGATAACTTAGACATCTTCTGCTTTTTTTTAACGAAAATATATTGTTAAAAATGTAAAAAGTTCTCTGAAGACGCTTTACATACGTCATTTTTATTTTTTATCTCCATTTCAAATTGAAAAGTGTGAAAAATGCAGCTTAAAAAGTAGGATTTATTGTCATCTTCTGAAAATGACAATAAATTCCACTTTTTAACCTGCTGTTTTCACACTTTTTGTTAACTTAAAACAAATATAAAAGAAAAAAATAACGTGTAGCTTCAGAAATACGATACTTGTCGATAGTGGAATTAATGAACGTCCATTCGTTCCGATATTAACATCGATGTGCAAGAGTGTTTGATCAATCGCTGAACCTGACAGGAAATATTATCTATCTTGTAACACATTCTGTCATAAATACACGGACAACATCATTAATAACTTTTGTGATCACCTCATTTCAACTCGTGAAACAGCTACTATTAACTTTTAAAAAATTTTGGTATGAGAACTATTTATTGATAATATTATATTGTTTAGTATTTTTCAATTAATATATACAAAATATTAGTGTACAGAATCAAAGTTGAAACTGGACAATAAAATGAAACTTCTATCGTAAAAAATACTCGGTTATTTGCAGTTCTATTAAACGCATTTAGTTGTTGATAGAAGTCTCGATTGAGATATTTCAATCATTCCAAAGTTGTTATGCAGCACATTTGACTAAAAACGATTAACCGACCTAAACCGAGCTATTCGTAATCGATATTCTAGGGATAGACAATAAACTTTTTATAACAAGCAAATTTAGAAAACTGTAATTGAATTACAGTCTACTTTTAAAAACAGTGCAAACTCATTATTTTAAAACATTAAGGTAATTAATAGAATGCTCCATAAAAGTTAAATGCATAATGGATTTTTAGTGCAAGAACGACTTGTAGAGGCAAAGAAATCTAGTATATAAAATTAATACAATAAAAAATAGAACAGGAAAAATGAATTTCAAATATTTACGGTGACAGGATATAATCACGTTATTTTCAATACAATAATGTAATATATCTGCTATTTCAATATTCTTATAATACGATAAGACGCGCGCGTATAAAACAATTATTCTCTCTTAATCAGATCCTGTTTATCCACTAATGCAATCTTGATTTAGACCTCTAACAGTTAGGCAATCGGATTTTAGAGGAAAGCTAATCATGATCAACTTGACTGTGGTCCTTGTTATATATTGCGATCGGTTTCATAACTGAAAGCACGAGAAAGAAACGTAATCCCTACTATGTTGCACAACGCCGTCTCCGATTACCTGTCACGTTCCGCACTGACTGGACAAATTCTCGGTATGTACGGTACGTTGATACACTGAATCGATAAGATATCGAGGAGAGATGCAAGTAAACAATTCGCGCATAATTTGCAAGTCGTTGTCAGAATTAATCGCGAAACGCTTCGAAGTATCGGTTGTGTTATAATTACTTCCTGCTACGCGAGAACTTTCCATGTTTCCAATTTGCTTGAAAATAGATGATAATGGAGCACATCTTTCGACTTACGAAATTAATTACAGCGCTTGCCTTGGGCAAATTATGTTCTTCGAGCCAAACGAGTGAGTAAACTACATTGCTCCCAATTTGCGAGTGATTATTATTGGACGCGGTTTGGGCGTAAAGCATGCATGAGGATTCGTGACTGCATACTCTATACGATATGACGCGTGATGAAAGCACGACGAAGATAAGAGAGATGGGCCGAAAAGCTCGTTCGAAAGATTAATTAAAAAAAGCTCGCTGTGTGTGAGCATGTGTGTGCTGGAAGTGCGATGCTGTTCGACTGAGAGTTAATCGATATCTGTCGCGTCGAGCAACAGAATGTACTGTAGGGAATAACGGTCCGTTTCGATTAATCCTCTTACCGTCTCTATCTTTACGTCCATCGTCCGGCAAATTACGTCGTTTACGCCTAGCGCGCGACAGCTGTGCGCCTATTATACGTATGCGCAAATACGGGCAAAAGCGCGCGCAAAAGCAACGTGTCGCTTGTTTGCGTCCCGGACGAATTACACAATCCTCCACGAAAGCCACAAGAACGGAGAACGAGATAGCGCCGCGTATGTCCCGTCAGATGCGATCTCGCGTAATTATCGTCGCGTCACGTTGACACGCGGTAACCTCCGATGGAGGTGATTTCATTTTCCACGAGAATGGCAATTAACAATTGCCTCAATATCGGTGGTGATAATCGACCACGAATCAACCGATTTCACGTTAGGATCGTTCACAATGAAATCGTTTTCATTGTCATAAAGCAGAAATGTACCTACAAGCAAAATGTAATACACATATATATACCTACACATTGAAAATTTGTATTGTTAAATTTAATACACTTTATGTGTTGCAAATAGTTCATTTAAATCTTTTATTGTATATTAACGTAATACAATACAACATAAACATGTCAAAAAGTAATACTAATATTATGTAAAAAATTAACACAACAAATACAACACTTTGGCACAACTTGAAAACAAATTGTGGAAGAATATTTCTTTAGCAAAATTAACACGTACATTTTATACATTTATTTTAAACTTTATGTTTTAAAATTACATTATTATATTATTTCTTCAATTACTCATAATTTATGTTATTTTAACACCAAGAAACGTCCAATATTAATTTAATATTTAAATAATATTATACAACCCTATCATATTAAATTAATATTCCGGAATGTTGAACATTCAACACAAACATTTTAACAAGAATTAGTTTTAACACATAAATATAAGATATATCGTCACTGCATCTATCTTCAATATCAAAAAATATGTATTTATATTTAATATAATCTTATCGAAACATAACTAATGATAAAAATTTCAATAATTTCTTCAAATATTATGCGTATACGCATTCCTCAAATCTCCCATTACGTAGGAAACGAAAAGATTTAATAGGAACGCGATATAAGGGAAGGATTAAGAAAGGCGCATAAATAGTGTAGCGCATTTTGCAGACATTATATAGTGGCAATAAAGCGTAGAACATTATCGTGGCTTATCGGAATTCCGACGATGCGTCTTCCGGTCGTATATTAAGTGCTTAAGAGATCATTTATACACGGAATGTACTTCGGAGGCGCGACACTTTCCTCGCTGTTTTTATGTCTTTATAAATACCACGATGATACTAAGTCCCAAAGCGTACGGCGATATGATGATCACGGACGCATAAAATGGGCGTCGTTGTCGAAGAAATGGCACAGTTTCAAAAAGAAATGCAGTCTGCAATAGCATTCTTGTATAGTCGCAGTCATGATGCGATATACATAAAACGACCAATAAGGCTCAATGAAGTTTATCGTTTCAATAGCTCCGAGGAACTCTAGAGGGATGATAAATCGATGTATAACGTACCGTACATCATACTCAAGTTAATCAATCATATATCATGCATGGAAAATTGTAAACATAATAAAATTAATAAAAACATCATAGTTCGTTACATTTTTGCATACTAATATATAATGAATTAAAGGGCATATATGTATGTATGTATATCGCTTATTTGTTACAATAACATAATTTAAAAAATTTTGTTTCTTAATTGTTTACAAAAAAAAAACGAACAGAAACATGAAGAATAAAAAGAAAGAACATACTTTTATTTATAATCAGTTATTACTCCAAAATAGCATTGTAAAAGTATTATTACAAAAATTATTTAAAACATTAAAACTTATATTTCCTGAAAAATTTTGTTTTGTAACTGTGTCGTTATTGTAACAAATGAGCAATATATACATATAATATATATATATATTTATCGTCGTATTAAATATTTACTGATATGATCTTTCTCTCTGTATATGTATATAGTAGAGAGAAAGAATTATATCGATGAATATTTTAATATGTCGATAAATATTTGACACTGAGAAAAATAATGTTAATGATAATCAATTGCAACGATCATATTTAAATTTATGATATGATTATCCGCCAGCTTATAGAAATATTAAAATAGCAAGCAATTGTTAAAATTTGAGCATTAATATCTATATAACGGTCTAAATAAATTAAACGTTTGTGATCACCAAACGAATCCTCGTTAAATTTTGATAATTAAATGAGCACTATTTTCGATGATTGTGTGCTATGCCAAATGGAAATAAACCGCTAAACTTTACGTCGAAAATTAATTAGACTAGCTGAAAATCGCCTAACGATTTTAATTAAATGGAAAGTGATCATAAAACGGAAACATGATAATAGATATGAAAATACAAAGTATATACCAATTATTACATTCACGTACTTCCTGCAACTTGGCAAATTTAATGGACAGATAAAAATAATCTATCTATTACAAGATAAATTGTTGCTGGCAATGGAACGATTACAATTGCACGACTAATATAATTTCAAATTACATATTATAAAATATGTATAAAGCAGATTTTAGTAAATTAAATTTAATAAAATTTAGTGTACATCAGAAATATGCAATTCAACAAAAATCACCGACATAATTCCACATGGCATTCTACATTTTGTGAATACACACACAATGTGATATGATATAAAGCTACATATATTTCCCTCTGTTGAAGCACATCGTATAATGTAATGCAATTGTAATTACGCGATTACATGAGTGACTGATATAAAGTTATGAAATAATGGACAAAGTATTTGCTTTCGAATTTGATGAAACCGCGACGCGACGGAAACGATTGCGATGAGCGCCGTGATCAATCGAGCATAAGCGAATAGATGCAATTACATACCGGAGTGCAGACCCGAAATTAACGTTTACGTTTCGATGCACATGTCAATACGCGACAGCGACCGGTAATTAGATCAAGTTCGGCCATTTATTAGTGCTATACGTGCTACAGTCGCGTCAATTAACCCCGACTATGTGCATACTAATCGCCTTTATGTAAATACGACGAATGCATAATTCTATTTTGGAAATGCTGCTACTCGATGATTACTCAACGGCCAATCAATAATAGCGTAATCGACGGTACAATGAATGATACTCGCATATCGATATAACGTGCACTGTAAATAAAAAAATTCTTTTGAATTCGATCGATCAAACACTTGTGATGCGATATTCACGCGGGAGATGCACGCGTTTTCGAAAGTTTCGAGAATCGGCTGTTCAAACGAAAACGACCCTAGCGAAATCGACTCGGATTCGATGTGGGATGAACTCGTTCGCTCGAGATTTCGGCCAACTCCCAGAGCTAGCGAGTTTTTCTCAAAACTTTCAGCAAGGTAATCAGATAGAATTGGTCAAGTCACTGCTGGCTTCCTCGAGTTCTCTGTAAACTTTCCTCGAGAACCAGCGTCACGCTGACTCATTCTGGTACACGCTTAAATAATCCGCGAATCATACGTCAGCTGGATTTAGTTCATCAATCTCAGCAGTTTGCCTCTCTTTAATAATATGAGAAAAAAAGAAAGAAAAGTGGAGAAAATAAATGTTACATATTAAAATATTATACCAAAATATTGTTCCACGCGCGCGATTCTGTAAAATTTTAAATGTATATAAAAATAAATGTATTTAATAAAATAATTTTCTTGGACAACACATATTGTTCAGAATTAATAATCTTCTTTTTAATTTTTTAAATCCAAGCATATTGTGCCAAAATATTCTTCTACGATTCTGTAAAATTTAAAGCATACATAAGCTTGAAAAAATATCTAATTGGTAAAATATTATAGTAGGACATATTATTTTCAGAATTGATAATCCTTTTAATTTTTTAAATCTGAATTTTTGTGGGAAACTTTTGGTCATTTTCTAGCTGGAAAAGCGAATTATGTCAACCAAGCGATTCGTTTCTTTCTATTTTGCTCTTTGGGAAAAGTGTAACATACTCGTCTCAATAACGGAACAACGATTATCTGCTTGATGTTCCATAAACGGGCTTATCCTCCTTGGAATACGATTAGCCGACTCGTCGCGTCGCGACCGTCTGTCATAAGCCGTATTCCATCCATCCTCCTTATATAATCAGGATGTTCACTAACATATATCCGATTGCTACATAGTCGAATGTACTCATGGTTTGTCGATACCTTCGAAATCACGATGTAGAATATGTTAACGCGATGAAAGTGATAATGAAGCTATCTATTGAACGCAACATCCAGGGCTCCTTCTCGACCTTCGTGTGGCTCGACAAGAGACAAATAGCATTTTCCTTCGGGAAAATTAGTGCAACATCAATATAATTGAGTGCAAATCGATTTACATATTTTTAGTATGTGTCAATAAATAATTTAATTTTTTTAGAGTTATATATATCGTGACAACTGAGAATATGTAATTAAAAAAAGGGTAAAATTATTTATTATACAAAATATGTATGTAAATTGAATATGTAAAAATATGGGAATTAATTTGCATTCAATTACACACAGTGTGCGCCAGCGTTGTACTAGTTTTCCAAGTGGAAAACGTTAAAAAGCGACTTCCAATTTCCAACTTTAATAGCAGCATGATACAGGTCTCTGTGCCGAAAACGATACAGCCAGAATTCGAAACGATTGTGCGCACAATGCATAGTAATAAAGCAAAGATAAATTTATGAAATAAGTACACGAGACAAGCTCAGCTAGTTTTATAAAAAAATTTCAAAAATTAAAAATGATGATGCAAGCCAAAGAATGAGTATGTCTGCTCCACTCAAGTCGTCAACCAAGATTAGCGCCTCTCAGAAAGAATTTCTAATAATAAGATAAAAGATTTATTCTTGACCTACGTAATCTTATTACAACTTTATATGATATAAAAAATAAAATTACATTAAGATTAGAAAGAGAGAGAGAGAGAGAGAGAGAGAAGAGATCAATAACTCCGATTCTCTAATTTCCACAAATTAAATATAAGAGTGACTTGTTGTTGTTTTGAAATAAGGACAATATACATATCTATAAAATCTAAGTTGATATAGTCTTGCATTTAGAATAAATCTTAATTTGATGTTATAATGCACAATACTCAGGGTATTTGGCACAAAATCGTTGTTCGAGATCATTTTATTCTGGATTCAAGAATTTTCCGCTACAAAGTTCTTCAAGCCTGTTGACTCGCCATAAAATAGAAAGAAACTTGGGTTATAGTCAATCTACAGTTCAAAAAGTTTTATCGTACGACACATGAAATATCAGATTATATAGGAGTAAACAAAAGCTGGAATACGAGAGAGAGAGAGAGAGAGAGAGAGAGAGAGAGAGAGAGAGAGAGA